>NW_021637734.1:0-131877 GCF_004799145.2 Neltuma alba
ATACTAGTTAATAATTTATTTCCCCTTTCCCATAAAACAATTAAGGGTGGAAAAAAAAAGAAAAATCTGCAGTTTGCGATTTGATCATCATCATCATCATCTCATCAAACAGAAATTTAGCGATGACGTCGATGGGGGAATATAGATAGTTTGATGATTCTCAATATTCCTCTGGTTGTGGAGGCAGTAGTTATGTGTGTGGACAGTGATAATGATAATCATTATCAGCAAAATTAGAGGCAGTAACATTGGTGTTATTAAAAAGGCAGCTTCCAGAAATGTCATAATGAAACCACTCCATAAAAGAAACCAAAAACCCTTCATCATTCCTCTAAACCCTTTCGCCTTTTTCCTTTCGTTCTTCTTCAAAACGTTAACCTATGCAAAGCCTTCCTTCTCACAATCAGTCCAACCCTAAATAATTTACCTAATTATGCCCACCCACAGCTTATAACTAACGTCAACTACATGTATCATTTCTTCTAGTCTAGTTGAATTAATATCTAACTTGTTTCAAAAAAAATTATTGGTAGAAAGGTTAGAATTTTTTTTAATATTATATATATATATATAAATGTCAAATGTCAACGAAATTAGATCAAATGGAAGTATGGAAAGGGAAACGGTATAAATTATATTTTAGTAAATTATAGGGAAACGAGTGTAATTAAACCTGAGAGCATCAACGTAACAAAGAAAGAAACGTGGAAAAAAAAATGAAGGGAAAGATATGATGTTAATTACTGTAAATGTTGTAATACTTTATGGGTCAACTAATGGGGCGTCCGACAAAATGCTTTGGAGAGTAATAAAAAAAGGTTTTGAATTTAACAATTCCTAGCCTAGCATATTTTCATGCCGACAGGAACTGCCTCCTCCTTAAAAGGGAAAGCAAGCTTAAAAGAAAAACCCATGTCCCAACTATGTCATCGGTGTTCATTACATATGTCTAAAAATAAACAGCTATATATATATTGTTTTTATTTTATATATTAACACTAACCTCAGTTTCAACTCATCCTAGCTAATGATTTAAAGTTAAGACCCTACCGTCAGCTCTATCTTCAATTTAAAACTTATAATATAATCCACTAAGTTTGTGTTGAATTCTTATCTTAACAGCGCATGGCTGAACGACACATTTCACTATGAAAATATTGTTTACCAGCAAGCTTTGTTTCTTCATATGGTAATCGGGACTAGAACAAGGAAATGAAAGAAAAGGAAGGTTAGGTAGATAACAATGATGCTTGGTGTTTGGGCTAAAATTGGATGCCATTTTGGTGCGCTGAACATGAACATAACTGAGAGCTTTTAATTTGTTTCGTGATTAGAAGTAGAATGTGCAAAACAATGTCACAGAGACAGATTAGACTCACTGTCGTTAGAAAATAGAAATGATGGATCTTTAAGCCTTAAAGACCTGAGGAATATAATTATAAGCGCAAGTCAGAAGAAGTATGATGATAGAATGTAATGAGTTGGGGATTAAAAACATATCGTTTCAGGCATCATTGCAAAATATCGAGTAAAGATTGTGTTTGACATTATGTGACTCTTTTACCTGGCGAAAAAAATTGCAGAACAGAATGCTTTTTCCCTATTGATTCGGCTTTTTAGCCTTAAAGTGATTTAAGAAACACCACAAAGGAAACAAACAATTCCTTCCCCCCCCCCCCTCCCTATTTGCTTCTTGTTTTTAGGGCCAAACAAAAGCCAACAAACAAAGCATTCCTTGATTTGGAAGTCTCTATCATAGCTTCTTCTGAAAGATAATTAATATCTATGGTTGACATCTCCAAAAATGTGTTGATGACCCCATTGCGCTTTCCTCATTCAAATAACAACATCTTATAAAGTATATATTTTCGGAGAAACTAGTACTTGCAGATGATGACTGAGAAGTGGGTTTCCAGTTAAATGCCTCATCCAACAAATAATAAGTGGTAGTCTCAGTTTCTTTGTTTCTCTCATGTACCAGTGAAGCATTATATTACTAGTTTTTATATGATCATGCCAAGAATTGTTTTTGGACCGAACACACTCATAAGCAAACAATATCCAAATTCCAAAGAGGTAAAGACATGATTTCTCTAGAAAAGGCAGAGAAAAGTTCACTATTTGATGTCGTTCAGAGTACGTAGATGGAGGTAAAGTAATTAGAACCTGTAGATACGTAATTATTGAGCAGCTAGAAATATGGAATCACGTGCTTTCCACGAGAAACTGTTGACTTTGTACTGGAGGGAGCATCATGGTATTACGTTTTTTTTGAAGACCTGAGAAAAGGACTGCATAACAAACTGATATATTGTGCGGCAAGTGGCGATTCAGGGTGGTTCAATCTTCTGCCATCAATTCATGAATAGTTCACAATCTACGATCTGATAAAAATGTTTTAACCTTCAATTTAATTTGATTTCCATGACGACACAGATCAGGGTCATAGGTCTGGTCCAACGAGGCCATAAAATTATTCCAAAAAATTAATACACTATGGCAGCCTTCTGAAGTTTCATGCAGGAACAAGTACTCCAAGATAGAAGTCCCACCTGAAGTTGCATCAGAAGGCAGAAATACTACTTATTTGGATTTGGAAGCTGAATTGACCATTATTACGATCCATCCACATGCACATTTCTTATCCGCACCACGACCATGGGACAATTTTCTGAACCCCCCCCCCCAAAAAAAAATTCAGTGCCTGAGCAAATTGCAACAGGTGAAAAAGAGACGATCTCAAACTCCATATTCACTTCTTTACAAGTTTTAGGGGGTATTTGAGTGAAAACCAAACTATGATTTTGAAAGTAATTTTACAGTAAAATAAATATATGGAAGAGTTTGTCTCGACTTGCAGAAAGTGTTTTTTTGGATTACCTAAACACCTTCTCAGTCATTGCATTACTTATCGTTTTATATTTACAGGCAAGGATGCCAGGGGATTTCTTTAGATTTAAGTTTCCTAAAATGTCTTTGAATCATTCGTTCTCATGTCGTGCATTCTTCATTGATCACCACGCTAGCATCTCTATCTCATGCCACCCGTTCTGATTGCTGCTCAGAATATTCCAACATGTCCTCAGTCAACTCATATGATCACCTCGTACAAGCTAGCATACCAGACTTGCTCCAAACAATGTGGGCTTATTGGTGGAAGATAGAACTCCAGAATGTCTTAATTTGGATAACATGATCCATTATTATTGTTATTGTTATTATTTTATTATCATTTTTGGTTTAAAAAACGGAATTTATGTGCATGCATCATATCGCAGTCTACATAACCGCAGAAGAAAAGCTAATGTACCAAGTTTGGGCAATAGTTTCTGGAAACAAATTTGTACACCAGTTCGTTTTCCTGCTAATTGAGTTATTTTGTTTTCACATATAGTTAAATCAATATGGACTCGCTAGATACAATTTCATTTTTCAAACACTTGAAGAGGATGAATTGTTTGACAAATAGAAAACAGAGAAATTCACTGCAATGGAGCGCCCTGATTAAGAGTCAAGTGGTGTATGACTAACACTTCCTTCGAATCAAGATGTCAAGCCATCCCAGGGCATTGGTAGCAGCAATTTGTGCTCACGGTGATTCGGTGAAGCAGCCTCCTTGAGTCGAACAATGTGAACAATGGACCAGACCCAGGTGACGAAAGATTCGACAAAGTTCGAAACCTTCCTGAAACCAGCGGCGGTGAAACGATTGAGAGTAATATAGAAAATACGGGAAATAATTTCAATGCTCTTTGATCCGGATGACCAATTTGGAATGTTTGATCAAGTGCTGACCATCGGCTAAAGTTGACCGGCTACTGGCCAATTGCTGGCAGCTGGCTGACATTTATCGTTCACTGGTCAAATGAATATATCTTACTTTAATAGTTTTAAAATTTAAAATTAACAAGTGAATGGTCTATAATTAATTGAAAATAATAGCAGATAGTTCATCCATTATACACGAGTCACTGGGAAGCCACTCTTGTTCACTTCAAAGCTTAAAGTTCGAATAACAGATGAGACAATAGAAAATAGAGTATAGTACGGCTCAAGTCAAGAATACAGAGGAGGCAGCAGAATAGTAATTAAGTCTGAAGAAGGAGAGCAACAAACAAATAAAGGATTTGAGGAAGGAGACAAGCATCTAAAGCTTAGACACTAATTCATTCTGGATGGGCTTGTTGTCTTTGCTCTCATTGTCCTTACTGTCCATCTCACATGGATTAGGGGGCACATCTACAGCAGGCGAGCAGTTGAAGAATCCATGAGGCTGCACCCACAAACACGACCACCGTCACTCACAATTCCCACTACTACTTTTCAATCTCAACACCATACTCAAGTTTATAAACGCCAGGTTGCATTGCAAAAGCTTACAACATTTTGATTGAAGAAGGAGGAGGAGGCACTTACCATGAGCATAAAACCAATGCGCTCTACTGGCATAACAGGCAGTCTTCCAGCCGAGGGACATGAGTGATTCCAAATACGTACCTGCATTTAATCCCAGTTACTCCCATAATGTGGAACCATATCATGAGCTAAAAATATACTCCTTCTGGTTCTAAATATAAGACTCACTTTATAGTGTACATTACACTACAAAGTGGGTCTGATATTTAGGACAAGAGGAGTAACATATAAACAACTCAATATGTTCATGTTTGTCGCAGAGTTGCACAATTAAAATAAACATCACGGATACAAGTAGTGCCTGGCAAATTCAGTATTATCATCAGTTTATAAAAGCTGAAATGAATTCATGCATGTGCTATTAGAGAGAGAGAGAGAGAGAGAGAACCATAGAACTATATCAGCTTCTTCCAAAGATCGATTCTGCTTCACCCACGAAGCTAGTCCTTCACCTATGCGAGGGCTTTGATTAGGGAAATCCCCTCCTGGGAACATCTCCTCCCGTGAATATGGCGTCACCCAAAGATTATGCTTCAAGAAGGCAGCTCTTCTTAAGAACATGGCCTCAGGAGCTGCTAATGGTAAGCAGTTTGAACCAGGTACTAGCTTGTATCCCGTCAATTGCCCCGTTCTATTTCCTGTTCTGGTATTCCTCACCTAAACCATTATTAAAATCACAACCAAATATCAACAACAATAAACAAACTTGACCATAAACTCGGCCATTGCTAGTGGTAACATTTTGAGAAAAAGAAAAGTCAACAAGCACGACATTATCAACAACAGACAAAACTTGACCATAAAACCCAGAAAAGCCTTACAATCCAATGTCGGGCGGTCAAAGGATTGCAATCCCTCATGGCTTCCGACTCAGATTTGAGCGGAGCCTCTTCTGCGTAGAATGCATTATTGTGAACATTATCATTCCCAGGCTTCTCAACTCTGACGTTGACCTCTACAACCTGACATACGTGAAGGGTGGGTAAAAATGTGGACTTGGAAAAAACTGTCACGAAGTAATTAGTGTATGATCGAACAGGAAACTGCAATATGCATATTGAAGCAATCAGTAACAACATGCAACTAGTTCAAACAGAATACACCACTCAAACGGGACGGAGAATCCAGATAATATTACGTAAACTCAATCTCAAATAGAAAGGGATATGATAGGGATACTAATCAATGGCATTGTAAGAGCTATAGATAGCAACTGTTGTGGGCATGATGTTCGGACTACATTCAAGACTTCACTGTTACCTGGACTGTGGTTCTACTTCAACGGATTTTGCAGCTGCTGATTTACATCAAAGAGATCAAATCGAATTCTTTCAGGATAAGACAGCGGTGTTAAGCAATAACAACAGTTGATATATATCAAAATATATTTCTTAAGGAGGGAAAATCATCCTCATCGGACTGTGAAGTCAACGAAAATTTATTATATTCTAAAACTGTTATCATTAAAATTGGTTGAAATGCCAGCAACAATAGATGTTGACAGAAATGGAAAAGCACATTTTATTCTATAATAAACGTCTACGTAAAAAATAATAAAGAAAATTGTAATTCAAGTGGAGCTACCTGATTCAAAGCTTCACCAGGTTTAGAATCAACAGCCATGTCCATGCGAGCAACAAAGAAGTGTTGGTGGACGGGAGCATACAAGCCTGGTGCAATCGTGGTACCATATTTTCTAGACTCTCCAGGTATCATCGCTCCTAAGCTGAGGATTCCGGTTAGCTTGACCTCAGCTTCAATTTTTCCATCCTGGAACAATGCATTCCACACACTTTTTACCAAAAGAAATTACCGGTTAACGAGACGAAGTAACTAGTGAAAAGATAATTGACTTGCCTGATAAAAGTGCCAGAAAAATCCATACTCATAGTTGGCCACTGTACACATAAAAGAAACCGAAAGTCTTCTTGACCTTCGGACTTCTGCTAAGCCAGTTCTCCAGTCTTGATGCTTCCATAGGATTCCATGATCCTCTTCATGCAAACAAACACAATTTTCAATTGTCTCAACTCCTCCAGTGAAATTTGTGAAGTGAGCATCAAAATATTTAATGACCCCCAAACAATCACAACCCTGCAACAACATATTTAACTTAAAGCCCATTAATATATTTTATTCAGAGAAAAGATCAACATGACAAGCAAAATTATTAGGATAGAGGATAGATATATCATTCTAAAACCTTCTTGAGAGAATGTGCATTTTTCCAGGCCATCTTCCCCAGCATCAAAAGCATTTTTTCTGTAATGTGGTTCATCTGGATCTCCATACGGCACAACCATCTCCACATAACTCAACCTATGTGCAACAGGCCTTCGCCCTCGACTACCATCAACGTAGGCAACAGAGTATATAACCAAGCCTTCCCTGGGTGTAAATCCAATTCGAAAGTTCCACTGTTAATAAGCAAAACAACCAGGAGATCTAGTTACATTCAGAAATAGTGTAATTCCTTGCTATTTTGTTGCTTTCTAGATTTAAAAGTACAGATCAATGCTATGTTTTCGCATCCACCTTCTGCCATTCTACATAGCGACCGTTAACTCGAAAGCTGGGACCTTCAGGCTGAATGATTTGTAAGGGCTTTACATCACTTCTATCAGAGCCACCCCTTGTTTCACCTGCAGTGTAGTTTCTCAAGGGATCAACTGGAGGCAGAGGAACAAGTTTACGGTCTTCAAATTCAATCACCTCCATCTTCTGCATATCAACACGCACATAGATGCCCTCAACTGGACGTGCATAGCCATTTTCCATAGGGCAATCACTCTCACTACGACAAAATATAAGTGGTTTAGCCAGTCTTCGGCTGGGACCATCATCTTGGCCATGATAACC
Source organism: Neltuma alba (assembly GCF_004799145.2). Taxonomy (NCBI): domain Eukaryota; kingdom Viridiplantae; phylum Streptophyta; class Magnoliopsida; order Fabales; family Fabaceae; genus Neltuma; species Neltuma alba. Next base: position 7,276 of record NW_021637734.1, read on the forward strand.
AACACACCTGCAGCAACATTATGGAGGACTAAGTTTATAAAGTGAAAATGTGCAACGAATGATAGCATCTTCTCCGAACAAATACTCTGAGAAGAATGGAAGTCCAGTTAAATTACCATGCATCAACCATTACAAGGTCCATGTCTTCAATGCCCCTTCTCTTCATAGCCTCTCTAAAAGGTGGAAAGTCTTTGACGACAGCTTCACATTCTGCATACTCCACAGCATCCTGAAGATCAAAAGATAGAGCGGAATTGACAATTACACCGAAATATGTATTATCTCCATTGATTATGTTCTGAAATATTAAGAATGAAACCTTTATTTCTCATTTGACCCATCTGACGAACCAACCCAATTCTTGTCTCATAGGGAGATGGGGAATATACAAACCTCTGAATACAACGTTAAGAGCTGCGGAAAAGGAATCAACAATAAACAACTATTGATTCCGATGCTTGGGGTCTTTTTTCTTCCAATTTTGTTTATTCTTAGTGAGATTAGCATTAGCCAGAATCAAAAGGTGCGAGCAAAAGAGCCAGAAATTAAACCCACCATTGCAGGCTGAACATCTGGAATAACCTGTGATGAAATTACTTTTCCCCTGTGATGACCACCTCGAGTTACTGCGTGTACTTCTGATAGTTCAACAATCCACACACTAGTCTGGTTTGACTTCTTATCGTAAACGACGAGTTTAGCACATCTGGGAGGCAGCTTAATCGGAAAATTAGGCCCTCCTTTAGTCTTAGGAAGTAATGACGGTTGAAAAGGAGGGAAGAAATATGCATCTGCTAGTGCAACAACATGTTTGTCTGGTTCCAGCAGAACAACTTCAGTGAAGCGCATAGCATCTCTGACCTGGAAGAAATATAAGCAGTGGGTAAAGAAATAATCGACTGTTACACTGGAACTCAATTTTATTCAGATAATAACTAATGCTAAAAACAAAAAGCAACAAAGCGATCCCCTTTAAAACATTCACTGTGCATATAATAACCTCAGGTGTGGCTCCAGCTGCTCTGACAGTAGCCACTGCCACGGCGATCTCAGCAGCGGATAAAGGATCTAGAGGGTGGCTTGACTGGGCCCTTGGCATTAAAGTGATTCCTGGTCGTTATATAACAACTATAAATGAGAAAACTTGCATGACTATTTAAAGAGCGGGAAAAACAAGAAAAAAGAATGGCAAACATTCCTTTAGATGAAAATAACATAGGAAACAGAGCAAGAATATCGTGACCCTGATCTCAATGATGCTTTTCATGCAGAGAGGCATTTGAAATTTAACCGACCATAAAGATATTCAATACCCAGAATTTGACGGTCTCCAAAGTGAACATAACCTATATACTATGAGATGTCATTTTTATGCTTGTCTTTTATTAGACATAACGCATCTCTGTTTTGGTCTATGTTTCAATCTAACAGACTCTCTGTACTGAAATTCAAAGGATCACAGAAAGATGAAATAAGAAAACAGCACTGAGCCAAGAGCGCTGTAAGAAATTGAGACAAAAAAAAAAAAAGAGAGAGAATAAATTTACAGGCCAGGAGGGCAGAGGAACTTGAAAGAAATCAAAGAATATCAAGCAAAATCTCACATCAAGAAGAGTTGCAATCTGCAATCTGGCATCTAATGTGGCATGAAACCAAAACAAAATAATAAGAACAAAATCAGAGGAGTTGTGAAAGCGATACCTTTGGCGGCGGCAGCATTGGTGGAAGGTTCTGGAAGCGGATCAACAGGGTTGATCAAAGTCGCCATGGCTACCTTCTTGAATCGGTGACCATCGGCGCAATGCGTCAACTCAACAACCGCATTGGTAGCTTCGACAGACGGCGCTGCGAGTCGTGTGACAGGAACTGAATTGATGGTGGCACAGCAAGAAGGAGGCGTCGCTTTTTTCGAAGTTGAGGCCATTGCAACGGGTTAGCGAGTTCGCCGATTCCACTGCAATAAGTCTCAAAGCAGTCTACTGACATACAGCAGTCCCCTTTAAGAGAGCTGATCACTCTTTCGCTGATGCCCCACAATCTATCACCAAGAAAAACGAGGGGTAAAGTTCATGAAAGTGGGAGAAAATTACAAGCAAGCAGGTAAGTTGATGAAAGGCGCCTGAGAAAAAGGGAAGTGACGGTTAGGCCGGAAATCGAGTGTTGGTTTGGTTGGGAAAATTGAAAGGCGGAAACACGGTTTGTTTGGAAGGCAGAGAAGAGAGGCAGGGGATGGCGAATGGCAGTGATGAGAAGGAACAAGAGAAGGGGGGGAGAGGCGTCGTGAATATTATATACACACACTTGTGCCAATATGCAAGACTTGAAACTACGTGCTCGCTGAAATTAATCTGCTTGATCTTTGGATCCTGAAATGAAATGGGGCAAAGCGCGAAATTTGTCGCGTAATACGTAGGAGCCCGGGAAAACAAAAGAATTAAAGAAAGAAAGAAACAAATGCCCGAAGTAATAAAAATCGATTTTTATTTTTAGAAATCATCATAAAAATAAAGCCTACAGTGATAAAATTTATTTTTTTGGTGTTTTTTTTATTCTTCAGTTTCTAAATATAAAACCCTCTTATTATATTACACTATAAAAGAGGTTTTATATTTAGAATCATGCAAGTATAAAAATATGCTGCAGCGTGAGCTCTGATGGCATAATAGTATCTAAAATTAATATAAATAACTGGAAATCAAATTTTATCCATTTATTTGATTCTTAGGATCTTTCATCCAGTTTTTTACCCAAAAAAAATTCATGCGTGTTCATGTATTTTGTAATCCTTCTTTAGGATTTTTTGGAACATTTTGTTTATACATAATAATTAGAATTCTTGAAGGCACAATTATGATTTGGAAGATTCTTTGGAGCTAAACAAGTGAATGACTAGGTTTTGCGTTGCAATGTTCTCTCGTTCGCATGTCTTAAGATCTTTTTATCCAGATCTTTTACCAAAAATGGGGTGGAGGTGTAGGTCAAAGAGGAGAGCAAAAAGGTAGGTGTAGCCAAAAAAGAGAAGAAGGGGTAGGTGTAGCTGAGAGTGGGCTTATCAAAGAGTGGGGCCCAAGGCGATAAGAAGGGTGGGGGAGGGATGATAGGAGATGGGGTTTTTGGTCAAAAGCATGACAGGAGATTGGGAAGCTGTGCTTTTGCCGATTTGGCAATTTGTTCCTGAATAATATTTTTTTTTGGGACTGAATGTGCCTAATTAATAATTAATCACTTAATCTCCCACACCACACCATAAATTTAATTGGAATTTGGGTTGCGTACTTTGCTTAGAATTTAAGATAAGTCGTCATATTGAAGACTTATTATGTAAGTTATTAATTTGCATATCACGTTTCTAACTTTGTAGTAATATGAAGTGCTATTATATTTTGAAAATCAGGCCAAAAAAATTATAATTTGAAAAAAAATTTCAAATTTAAAAATTTTAAATTAAAAATTACTATAAAAATGTATTGTTATTTATTCTTTAAGTGTAGTTAATTATTAAAAATGTATTTTTATTTGTTCTTTAAGTATAGTTAATTAATATTAAAATATATTTAAAATTTTAAAATTTGAGAAATATTTTTTAAAGAATCTAAAAAAAATACTTTTAAAATTTTAAAATTTCAAATCAAGAATAACAACAAAAATACATTATTATTTATTTTTTAAATATTGTTAATTACTATTGAAATGTAGTAAATAAAACTGATTTAAAATTTTAAAATTAAAAAATATTTTTTGAGATTCTCTCAGTATTTTTTTTTATTTTTCTTTATATTTACGGAAGATTCGGATGGAAGTGAAGAACAGGTCGATGGAGGCTCAGAGCCAGATGTGAGAGCAGAGTTGCCAGCCCCCAGACGGAGGAACTCACGTGGTTGTCTGTGCACTTTCGTATTTCGTATCTGTCTTTTTCGTTACTCTGGAATGAGCTGATGATCTTAGGCGAGAAACAAACGTCAAGAAAGATGACTTTTGGATATTAATAAATACAATTTTTTTAAAAATAAAATCATGGCAAGAGATATTATATAATTGTGCCGATCAATCGAGGACGAGAGGTGATGAATCAACCCCCTGCGATCATTTTAGTGAGGACCAGTTGCAGTTATTTAATAGACAAGGAAATAAACAACACACACAGCTTTTTATAAATAACTTATTTACTTAGTTGTCTTAATTTATATAAATCAATTATTGTTAAAAACAGGATGAAATGGGGAAAAGTGTTGGTTGAGGGTGACTTGTGCCCACATTGGACCGGCAAGGAAAAAGAAATGAAGCGTATGTAAATGGAGGAACATGGAGTAGAGAGCCAGTTATATAGGGGAAAGCCAGGACCCACTCATCCTATCACACCTAACTCCCCTTGCCTCCCATATTAATGTTAATACTACCTCTAATTTTTAATCTAAGATCTAGTTGACTAATTTAAATAAGTTAAAAAATTAATTAAATTAGTTATTTGTCATAAATATGTATTGTCTTTTCTAAAATATCTTTGCTAATCAAGTGTATTAGTTAGAACAACTATTATTACAAGGACTACTTTAAAAAAAATAAATAAATATAAAAGACGTTAAATTTGATTATTATATTTAGAATCAAAATAAAAATTAAACGAATTCTTATATTAAGAAACTGAAATAGTAGTTTAGTTTGTGGTCACATCAGGTAACATATTTCCACTTGACAGTTAGTACTTTCACTTTCTTCTGCCACTGTCTTCCATCCATTTACTACTATTATATGGTTTTTCCTTGTCATCCTGGCTTCACCACCAGCAAAGAATCTCTCAATTGCTGACTAACTTCCTCAAAACCCTTTGCTTGCTGTTTTGTCCATGGTCCTCACACACACACATATTAGGCAGGGTCGCTGCAAATTTTAATTCTCGACAATAAATATTATGACTAAAACACTACATTTATATTCCTGTTTAAAAATAACATTAGAGGGATTCCGAAGAAATTAAATCAAAAAACAATCAGAAACCTCTAGGTTAACCTCCCCGGCCCCTTACCCCGATAAAGGGAAATGAAAGATTGAACACTATATATAGACAGTGAAAATGAATACTTTTTGTACATCTTTCTGAAGTCATGATCCAAATTTCTTAACATGCTGGATCTGTTTGGCCAAATGGGTACTATTCTCTGTTTTTTTCCCTTTGGGCAGGGCTAGCATCTGACCCTGATGAATACACTAGATCCATGGCGACACCAAATGGGTAAATTTCATTGCAGAAGGACCGAACATGACATTTGAATCTGAGAAAACTAAGAAAGAGAATAAATATGTTCAACAAGCTAAGAGGAAAAGCTGTGATAATAATTGAGTAAACAAAACAGAACAATTAAAGCATGGCCCCTAAGGAAACACAGGCTTTTGGCTTCAGCGTGCATAATTAGCTGTGCTTGCTCTGGGAGAAGGTGGTCTTGGGATACAACTGGACAGGTTGTTTGTATATAAAGCTTTATATGACATATAATATATATATATATATATGACTTCAAAATGGCCTTTTCCTTGTCCAAAGCACAAGTGATGAAGTGGAAAGATGATATGTGCTTGGAGGGGGACCTTCATGAGCAAAAAAATATCATAGTCACAATGCATGGCGGCCTCCCGTCACCAACTCGATGATTGATAGATATAGATAACTCACATGAATTATATAAAACAACGGCCCCTACCCCTGAAAATGAAAGCAACAATGTCTATATCTATTTACTTACACAAAGTCCGCCAAAAGAAAAACAGATATAAAAGATACCCATATTTCCAGTGAACAAGAAAAAAGTTGAGTCCGTACCAACAAGGTACTCCTCGTACTCGTAGTTATACTATTTACTATTTGTGAATATTTTTAATTAATTTGATTTGTATTATACTATCTCCGAATCTAATTATAAAATCTTATTTATAGACTACAAACGAGATCTTATTATTAAGACCAGAGGTACAATATTGATCGCTGCAGTAATCTGTGCACAGTCATTGACTCGATCGACCAATGCTTTTGACTTCTTGTGAAAGCGGAATATTGCCTGTAGGTACAACTTTCTAGTACACTATACACACACACACGCGCGCATGCTTTGGCATTCTTATCCCACAAGGAGGAATCTGGTCTTAAAAACAATGACACAATGGGACCTTAGTGGGAATATTTATTGGCGAGTACAGCCATTTATGGCATGTGAGTCCAGGGTTTTAAACAAATATATATACAGAGATTGTTGATACACGCTGGAGGAAGATGCTATTAAAAACAGCACAGTCTTCTTGTTGCAAGTCCTGTATTCATAATAAGCCATTTGGTCACGAGTGCCGTGAGAAGACTTTGCTATCTGAATCAAGCGGTATATGCATGTTCGTCAGCATTATCTGAGGTATTGAATTCATGCTAGAAACATATTTGTTCAATGTTCTGTAAGCAATCACCCCCTATGATCTGCTGATACACTGTTCTTAAAGGGATAGCTTGAGTCCAAGTTCCCTCATATCAACGGAAGTATTTCTGATTTCTTTCGACCGGTAGGTCAGAAGATGTGCGTATAATTTCCACATACTCAACTTTACTCTTTTTTTTTTTTTAACTTCTTACTCGCTGAACAACCAATCCATCTATTTTACACACACACACTGTGCATAGTAAAGTTTCATTAAGCTGCTCCAACATCACTTTTGATTTTGGGAGTTTCGTTAGAATTAACGATTTTGGAGACTGGAAGAAGTGGGGTACCGCCATCGGGACCCATGGATATGCGTAGAAGAGAGGAATGAACGTAACCTATTTAATTTGGATAGCGACCACTGACCCAACAAAAGCAAACTAGCAGTTTAGAAGCACTAACGTGTCGGCAATGGAGCATTTAGAGGGATGCCCACAAAAGGTCGTCGTGTCCCCTTCGCAGAGTTGATGAACTGATCGCATTATATCCCCACTTATCTCTATCAACAGTGAAAAATAATGAACTTAAGCCAAACATCCCGGCAAACATATTACTGTTTAGTTAACGACTTCAGTTGTACGTCTAATACTGAGAGTATACTTAGGCATTGCCAAAATAAGATGGCAAAGTAAGACCAAGATTATTATTTGTATGCCATATTGGTTGGCCGGAGAGCCTATCTATGAAATGGAAATGCAAAGAGAAATCACAATAAGTTGCTTTTAGTCGGCCCATTCATTCATTCCTAAGTTAATCCCTGTCCTACCGGTTGCCAGGTAGACCTGGGAAAGCGGGCTGGCGGTGCGGATACGGGTCAGCCCGCCGCGGTGCGGGCCAAATGCGGTGCGGACTGAAGTAGCCCGCACCTTGGCGGGCTGGCATTTTGCCAGCCCGAGCCCGCCTAATTTTTTTTTTTAAAAATTTATTATATTAGTATGAGTTAAGCCTAATTTAAAATGTTGAAATTAGGCTCCGAGTTTTAAACTTGAGTAATGGATCCTAATAAAAAAAAGAGAATTAATTTATAATATTAGAAGAAATTTAAGAAAAACTAACATATATATTTTTTATAAATAATTAATTTAACTAGTTTTCTTATCCAAATTAATTAAGTAAATCTTTTATGTGTGTGTATGTATGACTATATGAAAATCACATATTTATCTAATCTTATGAAGCCGTGCATACTAACGACAAATAGATATAAAAATAAAAGATGGATAGTGCTCTTCATATAACCATACATATATATGAAGTGCTTAATTAATTATATATATAATGATATGGATGAGGTAATGTCCATATAAAATTTAATGATCAAAATCATATAACTATATTATATAATGTATTAAAAATCAGAAAAAAAAAAAAAAAAAAAGCGGGCTGGCGAGCTGGCCCGCGGCGGAGCGGGCCAAAAGCGGTGCGGGCTAGAGTAGCCCGCACCGTGGCGGGCTGGGAAAACATCAACCCAAGCCCGCCTTTTTTGGCGGGCTAGCGGGCTGGGCCCGCGGGCCCAGCCCGTATTACCGGCTCTATTGCCAGGTATGTGAGAACAGACTCTACCCAGAATCCAATCTAATTGGCGCTAAAATCATTCCTAAGTCCTGCCAAACAACCCAACGTCCTTTTTAAAAGAATTTGCATAAACGTAAACATATCAACAACATTGTTGTAGTGTTTTTACTAAAAATGTTTAAATGCTTTTCAAGGTTTATAATAATAATATTAAAATCTGCAAATATAAAGCTCCATTGGAAAAATACTCCTATGATCCTATTTACAAGATAGAGAGAAAATTTTTTTCTTAGTTCTATTTATAAATTACTTTATTAAATTTTTAGCATGAATGTACTGTTTTACCCTTCATTTATTATAACGTATATAATTATTTTTTTTAGAAGGTGTATATATTAAATATGTGTAAAATTAGAAATTTGTTATATTTTAATGAAAAGTTAATTTAGTTTAAGATTTTTTTTAATTTACATAAAACATCTTGAAAATACCTTATAAACCGGACTAAAGAAATTCTTTGTAATATCGTGTAATGGGCAATGGCTGGCACCACCCTCGTTCCCCGCGAACAAAAATCCTCTGAAATTATTGTCGCGGGTAATTTCTTTGTTTAGTTCATATTTTTAAATAGTGCGACAAGTCGGAATGACGATATTCTGATCCTAATGAGAGAAGAGTGGCTGTTAAAGAGAGGAGTGATGCGGCCTTTGAATTATTATCCTGGAGATTGATCGCTGGGAGGGTCGTTCTAATTTTATGCTATGAAATCTGCGAACATAATTATTAAAAAATGACTGTAGCAACAGAATCGCTTGATAAAAACTACTCGCTTATTATAAAAACTTAATAACAACTGCTTACTTAACATAAAAACTTACTGGTTATTATTATTTTTCCTTAGTTATTATTATTTTTCTTTGAGACCTCATTATAATTTTCCCTAATTTTATTCCTATGCAGTTGGAATTGTCTTCTGATTGTATCCGTGCCTCCCTTGATAAAAATGGAACTGGAACTCTTGATCCTTCATTAAATTGCAGATATTGGGCTTCGACCCAACCCTCAATGTACCAGAACAGACCGAAAGAATCTGGGGACGGGGCTAGCCGTTGGGAACTTCGGATGGCGTTCATTTGTGAGAAAACTCTATTATGAGCAGCAACGAAATTCCATACAACAATTTTTACTTGATTGGTTCCATAACAGGTATGTAACGTGATAATCGAGAAAGCTAGTATTATTCACTGAACTCAGTGCGCATGTCTGCGGGGCAAAAATACAACTTAGCTAACTATACCCCCGTCACTGTTGAACAAATCAACCATTCTCTTTTATCGAGTCTGATTATCTTTAAAACTTGTTCATGGAAAATGAACTTCATAACCTATGGGCAGACACTTGCGCCAGCCTCCTAATTCGCAGAAACAATTTAATATGAACTTTAAGAAGACTACGGGAAATTCATGTCACTAATTCTATCAAGTTTGCGAGAACGCGCAATTGCAACAGCAAATCAAGCTTGGAAAAGTGCGATCGACCCTGAAAAGTGTTTATCTTTTCAGCTTCAAAACAATCAGAAAAGACCAGTTTTGTAGGTTACTCTCGTGAGCTAAGATCCAAAACATTTAACATAAAATGCGATTAACGTCTCCGCACACAGCCACATATAGCAGGTGAGCCTCAAATATAACAGGAACAATAACAAGATCAAAAACCTCAATTGTTCAAAATCAAGATTATGACAAAAATTATCATTTTCTTAACCCAATAACCTAAAAATTAGGCAGTGAGAACAACGGCTCCGCCAGCCTCCTTGATCTTCTTCTCAGCAATCTTAGACACAAGCTTGGCCTTCACAACCACAGGCTGGTTCTCAGGCAAAACTCCTTTACCCAAAACCTTAAAATAGCCATGTTGAGTGACATCGATCACAGGGGCGCTCTCCTTGGAAACTTTGCCCTTCACCTCTTGAGGAACCAAGGACCAAAGCTTGTCTATGTTGACAATGGGGCAATAAAACTGGTTGCGAAGCTTGTGAAAGTAACGCATACCGACCTTACCGAAGTAACCAGGATGGTACTTGTCGAAGAGGATACGGTGATGGTGCATACCTCCGGCGTTACCTCGACCTCCCGGATGCTTCCGGTGCTTGCCAATACGCCCATGGCCAGCGCTCACATGTCCTCTCTTCTTCCTGTTCTTCTTGAATCTGGTCGTCATTTTCGCCTCTTCTGCCTGAGCCTTGGCGCCGCGATTGACTGTTGAATTAGGGTTTATGCAGATTTAATAGGCGCCGTGGTTGAGGCTGAATTACTGTTTTCGCCCCGCGTACAAAAATAAAAATCTTACATAAATCGATGTTATATAGGGGCAAAGACCAAAAAAAAAACTGGAATTTTGAAAATACAAATAAGAAATATCAATAAAAATTTGTTATTATTTGCAAATTCAAATTTGTCAATACTAAATAAAGTTATGTTACCAAATTTAATTTGGAATTTGTAATTTTTAGTTTTTTTTCTGTCATTCATATATCGTTGACAATATATATATATATATATCAGCACAAAGATGAATCAATGCAAACAGTATTTAATTTCATTAAAATGCACAAAAAATCTATTTATTCTCAAAGTAAATAAAGAGTCAAAATTTAGTAAATAAAATACTCCTCCGGTCCTAATTATAAGACCCAATTGACTTATTTGAGGAGATTAAGGAAGTAAATTAAGTTGGTTATTTATAATAAATAAGTGTTATTATTCCTAAAATATCCTTGCTAATTAAGTATATTGGCTAAAACTATCATTATTAGAAGGATTATCTTGGAAAAAAATGCATAAATATAAGAGAGAAAATGGATTGGGTCTTATAATTAGGACCAAATAAAAAGTCAAATTGGGTCTTATAATAAGGACCGGAGGAGTAGTAAACAACAGTGAACGAGTAAAATTTTGAAATATAGATCCTATTTCCCTATCATTGTGAATACTGAATAGGTGAACAAAAGTGATCCAAGTCTTGCATAGAGCAAATTCATTTTGATATGGATGGGTTATCTTTTGGGCGCCTACATACGGAGATGGGCCGGTGGCAAGTAAGAGTTAGATATTGGGCTTCAACAGTTTTAACAAGATCCAAGGAACTGCAGAATTTTTGTACTTACCATCAGGGCAACGTGCGAGAATGGCATGCCACTGTGCCCGGGTCGAAACTCGACCCAAGCATCTCGGTTTACATTCTGGACCCGTCGTAATCATTTTATTTAAAAATGTTTATACTTATTCTTTCTTTTATTGGCATGTTATATATATATACTCCTCCTGTCCTTATTATAAGACCCAATTTGACTTTTTATTTGGTCCTAATTATAAGACCCCAATCCATTTTATCTCTTATATTTATACATTTTTTCCAAGATAATCCTTCTAATAATGATAGTTTTAGCCAATATACTTAATTAGCAAGGATATTTTAGGAATGACAACACTTATTTATTATAAATAACCAACTTAACTTACTTCCTTAATCTCCTCAAATAAGTCAATTGGGTCTTATAATTAGGACCGGAGGAGTATATATATATATATATATATTTGTATCAGATCTTTTTATCCACAGTACAGCTTGAATAAGATTCATAGTATTGTTTGATTGTTTGATATTCATGAAAGCAAGCAACATCTTGAGGGAGCCCGCAACATCAGAGTGAAAACCTCAAACTGGAATGAGTGATCTGATGTGAGGTTACGTATTGGATCCAAACATGGCACCTCAGCTCAAGCAAATCACAGCCTTCCAGATATCAGCGGTGATCATCTTGTCAACGAAAGACACGTCCAGAAGATAAATTCCCAAACCAAAATTCATACTGAGGCTTATAGAAATCATGTCTCATTTTATGTGGGCCAGAGCTTGCGGGCCCTCCTCATAACCGGGCTCTTCCGAGGTGTCCTTCTTCCTTACACGTGGCATATCCGGATCGCCCTCGCTGCCCACTGGGCTTGCTCTGCAAGCTGAGACAACTTCCACGCTAATACGGACAAAAGAGCTGGATCATTTTAGCATATCCTTACCGACACGGGTTAGGTCTAATGAAAGAGGTTAATCCCTCATAACTTAATGAACCAAGATTCAAATTTCTGTTGAGAGAGGTACTCACATTTAGTGTCTGATAGTATCTCAAATAGAATTGCTTCCAATTAGAAGATACCTATATTTTAGCAAAAAAATAACTAGATAATTTTTTTAAAATATAAGTAAAGCTTTGCTTGTGAGATTTTAATGGTACTTTCATGAAGGCATATTGGCATTTTAAGAGAATTGATTCTGATCATGCCAGATTCGCGCGTGGCACTGATTCTTTTTGCATAGGGTCTGTTTGGCTCAATTAGAGGAATGAGAGGGGAGGGATTTTAATAGAAGGAAAGGAGAGTGAAAAGATTTTAATATTACCTTATTTGGATTTATAAAAAAAACAAAGAGAGGAAAGGAATTTTAATACTACCTTGTTTGATTCATGAGGAGAGGGGAGGGAACAATATTTTGACATGGACAATTTCACCCTTATTTTATTTAAAATATAGGCATAATGGTTATCACATGAAAAAATATTAGCATAATGATCATAACATGACAAAATATAACCCTTTCTCTCCAAATCCTCCCAATTTTGGAGGGAAGATTAAGGAGGAGAGGGGAGGGAAAATTTTTTCCCTCATAAATTTGTGTGTTGCCAAACAAGAGGAAGTGATTATAATCCTTTTCCCTCCCTCCCCTCTCTTCCAAATCCCTCTTACCAAACACACCCTTAGAGTCTTGGATGAGAAAATTGGGATGAGCCGGTGTGGCTTTTGTAAAGTGCGTGTGATGCAAATAAGTTATTCTTTGCTAGCAAGGAAAAGCACTCCGACTACTGGAATTCGACCCCTCCTTCCAATAATACCATGAAATGAGGAGATCAGGCAACGGTGATCCCACTACCTTCCTTCTTGATAAAGCATATGTAAAATATCTCCCGGCATGACAAGACTCTATTTTGGCCAATATTATATATGGAAAAGATAAGATTAACCACTTTAACTTTAGTCAAATTTACTGTTTTTTTTTTCCCATTAAGAAAGATCCAGATTTCCTAAGTCAATTATTGTTTGAAAAATCATGATCTTCTTTTAAAAATCCACACACCCTTTGAAAAATTAAAACGTCAAAATCAAATTTTCGTTCAAAACTGCAGTTATATTACAAGCCATTCATGCCGACTGAACAAAATCTGTCTTTAAAAATTAAAATCATAATCATGAACTGTACCCAAAAAAAAAAACATAATCACGAATTATTTTTATTTAGAACCTAATTTTCACACCTCTGGTCCAGACTAGTCTTGATTTAAAAACAAAAAGAAAAAAAGAGGAGCTAAGTTTTTTTTTTTTTACAAGAAAGTTTATGTGAGTTGGATCCTGAGAGCTCAATAAAGTTAGGACATACTTTTAAGTTCAGAGAGCACTTATGAAAATACTTACAGATTGTCCACTAATAAAATCCTCATATCGGCAATAAAATTTGAATTCATGACCTTATAGGTTATGAGTTGACTCCTTGCTAACCAAACCAACTATTGTTTAAGTTTTAATTTCTAATCCATGTCATTTCAAATTAGGACTGTGGCGTGATGGGCTCATGAATACACCTAAAAATGGGCCACCCAGACCCATCCCATTGGCTCTTCCAATTTTATTCATATAAGTTTTTAAATTTGAAAAGGCCTAACCACATTGCTTCTCCGAAACACCAAGAAAGGCATATCCGCATGTAAATTCCAACGCCTCTTGTTAAGTCGGCTTCCTTTTTTGTCTCTTTCGCGTATAGTTAAGGTCAACATTTTATTTTTAATTTCATACATACATACATACATATATATATTAATCACTCCACAAATCACATCAGTTTCTGGAGCAATTCCAATTTTACAAGAATCCCACACCATCAGAAATAAATCTCAAAAGTGACGACGTTAATTAACTAGCTTTATTCGGGTGATGTGGCACACATTTTGCTAATGAATATCTCATCAATTAAACAACTTTCCCGTTTCCAAAACTAATTCAAAGCCGCCTGTATAAAGAAGCTTGTCACCTGCAGTCCAATGTTTAAAAAAAATAAAATCGAAACGTATCATTCATGGAGACGCACATAGCACAGCGATCCAGTTCTTCCGAGCACAGATTATTGCCTTTTGATATCCCAGCTCCAACAAAGCAATAAGTAATTCACGCGACTGGACAGGGGGCGCCCATTTTTTCTTTCATTTACGCCAATTTACGAGGACAAAAGGAAGAGAATTTGATCATTGAACATTGCGAGTTGGAACAAGGAGAAAGGCAGCCTAAAGATTTTCAAACTCGCTGTAATAACTCTGCAACTTAATATAAGGATTAACTTAATATTTAATTTGATCATAAATATAAGATTCTAATCATTTTGTCTCTTATATTTTTTTAATTTTTATTAAATTAATTTTTATAGTAATTATATATGTTAAATATTTTATTAAATTATAACTCTAGTTAATATACATAATTACTAAGGATATTTTAGAAAAAATAATATATATTTATTATAAATAAATAACTTAAATAATCTTCTAAATCTACTCAAATCAGTTAACTAATTTTTATATTAAGAGCTACAGATATTATTTCTTATTCAGACAGCCGAATTACGATTAGAAATAAGAATTTGGAAAACGTTGAACCCACGCAGAACACGAACCGGAAATAAAAGTACAGTTGAATGCGGCTTTTTAAGTTTTAAAGAAAACGAGGGAAGAAGATGCTTATTTAATAGAAAGACGGCGAACGAGTTGGCGTGCCTGGTGAGTCGTGACTCGTGGGTTTAAAGTATTACCTAGCATGACGCCTCAATGGATGCAAACGACGTCAGTTTGATTATTATTTGGCCGTCAGATAAGATTATATTTAAACAAATAAATTAATTCACAAATTATGAGTTACTCTATTATATTAATATACACACTTTGCAAATCTAGATAGGATTCCGGCTGAGATTAACTCGTTCATATTTGCGTGTGGGTCTCCCTTAACGTCAGTGCCCGTTACCCGGGCCTATAAGTATCCACCAAAACTCGTACAACAGGTTTAAAGCTCCAAGCCTGAATAGAAGAGCTCTAAACTTCCGGCTCGGCCTTCGGAGAGGAGGAGCCTAGAACCTTCTTTCGTTGCGCTCGAATCATGGAGTTCAAAACCAGAAATCAAGAACGATCCACAATCAAGTTCCTCTGTAGCTATGGCGGCAGGATTCTTCCTCGGGCCACAGATGGCAAGCTCCGCTACGTCGGCGGCCACACGAGAGTCCTTGCCGTCGATCCCTCTATTGCTTTTTCAGGTTTGCTCCTTAGCTTCCTCTCGCCTTCTTTATCTGTCTGCTCCTTCTGTTCTTCATTTACTCATCTAATAGCGAATTTATGGTCATCTGCAGAGCTGAAGGCCAAGCTTGAAGAATTGTCTGGTTCGTCAGTGACGTTGAGGTGCCCATTGCCCAACGGAGACTTGGAGACGTTGATTTCGATTACCAACGATGAAGATCTGGCCCATATAATTGAGGAGTATGATCGAGCTTCGTCGTCGTTGGCTCATCCGCTGAAGATCAGAGCCATTCTTTCGCCGCCGAAATCACCCAAGAAAATATCTCCTCCTTCGTCTTCTTCTTCTAGCGCGAATCAATCTCCGTCCAGATCTCTCCACAACTCCATCGAGTCCTTGCCTTATTCGCTGGCCTATCGCTTTATCTGTCACAACTGCGCACCGCCGGTTGGATATCCAATCGGTGTCCGTAGCGGGAGCCCTAGGTTTTCATACGGTGGCTCCTACTGCGGCAATTACTGTCACTGAGCTCATAGAAGACAAGAAGAGGAAAAAGTTGGACCCCTCCTTATGGGAACGTTGATTCGATGATGACGATGAACACTAGATATAGAGAACAGAATACTAAATTTCTCAAGAGCTTGAAAAAATAGAGAGATGAGTGCGTTGTGAACTAGGACTATCTTTTTTTGGACTTTGCCCATTTTCATCTGGTTGAGGTTTTCTGGTATTGAATGGAGCTTGATTTGTTGGTCCTGGTAGCGGATTGTCCACGCTCTTTGAACAAGTAGGATTTGATCGCCGTTCCCTTACATTATGAGTTTCTCATTCACAAACATGATTCCAGTCTAGAATGAATTTTGCGTGTCTGTGGTTGCTCTGCGCGCGGGCGTTCAAGTGTCAAATGATGTGGGGTGAGTTTATTTCACTGGTGAGTTTCTTCCATCATTTTTGGTCAAATTATTTTTGTTGATTTGTATAACGATGCTGATCTTCCCTTCGGTTGTGTAGCTTTCAAGTCTGCAGGTTCTCTTCGACCCTGGCTGCTTGGTGCTAGAAGGCAACTAATCCTCCTCGTCATGATAAACTAATCTTTAATTCGCACGGCATAAATTTACAAAACGCAAGAAAGGGCTAAACATTGACTAGGAGCAATTTGCAAATAATGAAAAATCGATGCAAGATACTAATGGAGGAAAGGAAAAAAATGGTGAACATTGTTCTTAATTTGTGAAATTTGATCTCTTTTTTGGTGTGGTTGTTGAAACTTGAAACTATTGATTTTGGTTTTCTATTTCATTTTGATTTGCCTAAAAAATTTTAGTCTTTACAACAAGGATCAAAATCAAAATGAGTGAAACCAATAGTTTTAAATTTTACTAATCAAAATTAAAAGGGAAAATGACTTAAAAAAATGATTGTTGAAATTTAAAATGATAAAATGGACATGTGAATATATGAAATGATGAAATGGGCATGAGGTATCAATATGAAATTTTGATAATTCAGTAGGAAGACTAAACCCTGAACCTCTCTGAAGTCATGAACAGGTGGTAAGTCTCAATACAAAAGTTGTAATTTACATTAAAAATATTGTCATTATCATTATCGGGATAGTGAAATTGGTTTCAAATACATGTTATTTGGGTTTAAAAGAAACGAATTGCAAATGACAATAGCGAGATGGTAATTCTCATTATGAAAATTGTAATTCACTTTACAAATGTTGTTGTTATCATTACTGGAGTAGTGAAATTGACTCCAAGTACGCATCAGGGACACTTTAACCTTTTTACCAAATTGTCAAAATTTTATATTCATACCTCATGCCCAATTAGTCATTTCATACATTCGCATGCCTATTTTGTCATATTAAATTTCAACAGTAATTTTTTGGTCATTTTTCCAAATTAAAATGCGGTCAAATTTTATGAATTTTAAATTTTAGAGACAATAATGATAATAAGTTGGTTAGCAGAACATATTGACCAAGTATGTTGGTTTAGCGAAGACGCTTTGTTGGAAGGCTGCGTGAGGGTTAAGCAGTTGGCTTCCACAATAACTGGACAAAGTATGTGGACTACATATAGACGTCCTGGGGAGCCTCAAAAGAGAAACATTGTTGTCCAGGGACTGGGGAATAGGGGAGGGAAATGTACTCCTCAGTTGTTCTTGGCCTCTGGAATGACAACGAGAAGCCGTTCAAAGGGAAGGAGAAGGGACTGTCGTAGAGCAAGTTGGTCCTTTAGGTGATTCACGCTGTTCATAACGATCACACTGCGCGAACGAGAATTACAGTGACAAGTTTCGCTTTTACAAGAAAGGATCATTGGAGAAAATATGAATCAGTGAACAAGGGACAAGGAATGGAAAGTACAGGAAGAAAGTGGAAGTTGCACTAGCGCGCCGGGTAGCAAATTTGTAGTATTGAATAAATGGATCGTTAGGGATAAATTAGTAACTAATTACTCCTCCGGTCTTGTTCATAAGAGGGAGAAAGAATAAAATTTTTAATCCTGCATAAAAGACAGAGAGAGAAAATTTTCACATAAATATACAACTATACATTTTATTTATTATTATGTTAATTTTATTCTGATAAAATATATTGTATATTAAATAGATATAAAATTAAAAAATTGTTAAAATTCAAATAAGAATTAATAAAATTTAAGATTTTTATTGGTTTATATAAAACATTTTAAAAGTGATTTACAAATAAAACCAAAAAAATAAGCCTATATAAGAGGTGCTTGAGAAAGATTTTAGTTCGGTTGACACTTACAGCTTGAAGCAATAATTTGAAACGAAGTTATCTCACCCCAACAACAAATTTCTTTTTTAGAAGAAGGTTTGAACCAACTGAATAACTACTTGGTTTACCAGTTTTCACATTGATTAAATTTTTGGATATAAAATTTGGCAGATAAAAGACACTTATTCGCAGCTCTTGTTTAAGGAAAAGAAAAGATCAGGAGGAAGGTGACAATAAAAACAAAATAAACTAATACCCGGCAGAATGAAATTTACAAGGTACACTCATGAAAGTAAACGTTCAATAGCCTAGAATCGTGCTGACTGCTGCTTGAGCCTCTTCACTACAGTGCAAATTTTCTATTGTTTTTGGTTTGGGGATTGGCCAAGACAGAAGACTGGGATGGAAAAGGCCAAATGAAAAATGAATGGATGAACAACAGTTTAATAAGAACTTCGTTCTCCCCTGCTAGAGCCGAGGCATCAATTAATCAATCTAATAAGGGAAAACTACGGATTTATGGGGAGCAACTACAAGTAGACTTGATCAAGGCATCTGCACTTATTGTAAGATTCCTCCTCACAAGTTAATGGGCGTTCATACGCAGCTCTTCAACCAGTTTCTTGCTCAAATTCTTCACCCTCAGATTCCTCCCCATTATCCGCATCATCATCGTCAGCATCATTATCAAACTCCTCCTTATCATTATCAGTAGTGCTTTTCCCTATCACGATTAAGTTGCTATTGGTCTTCCTGATTTCGTTGCACTGCAGTGACTCATCCCAACAATCACAAGCATGAATCAGAGAGGAAAAGAAAAAAGAGAATTACAATGAGGTCTCAAGTAAGGAAAATAATTGAAAAACAAGCCCCAGAAGTTATTATTCTCAATATAGGACTTGTCATTATAAGTTGTTAAGGTTGTTATTGGGACCTTTTGGTAATTATTTATCTCTGTGGGATTTGATTATAACTCCCCCGAAAGAAAATCATGAGGGAAGAAACTTAAAAATGCATTCCCTCCCAAGTATTTTGAAGATCAAGCCTATTGCCCTCCCAACTGCCATCAATCGCACATCTCATTTCCCTAATTTTGTGTAATGCATAGGCCTCATATCTAGTATGACTATATGTGCCTTGTCTTAGCTCATGGATTCTTCATTGATTAATAAATAAGTTCAAGCGTATAGCAACTATTTTAGCTCAGAATTATTCATTCAATAGTAAATAAGTCCAAGAACATGGCAAATGTGAAAAGAGGAAACAGTTTGACGCGAAGAATCTAATAGCTTTTCTTTAAAGGAGTTTATCCTCTTATCTTATAACCCCGGGTTGTGATCTTCAAAAAAATTTTATAAGTTAAAAATATGGCAGCGAGAGGCTTTCAACCTAGATACCTTATTACCTTATGCTGTTGAGCACATCAATAAGCATGCTTTACAAACTAGTTCTCCGGAGACACGCATATGGCAAAACCTAGGTGAGGTAGGCCTGATAGAATATTGTCATTACTTTGATTTGATCACTTATTTTCTAATCCTAATTTCAATATATCGTATCTTTAACCCTATCAAGCCAAACTCCTACAGTTAAGCTCCACTTGACTCATTTCATGTCACTCATAAATTCCACTTCATTCGTACATTCCTCGCATGTTTGAGCTTTCTCAACAATGAATCCTGACTATTCTGTATAAAAATATCATTGACATCCTCATATTTCATCGTCTATTTTTTTCTTCAGTCTGAGAGATTTTTTTTCCATCATCCGTATAGTTGTTTTAGCCAAAAAGGCCTTGTATGTTCGATGTGGGAATTCATTCAAGCCATAACTCAAGTTCACGGAAGGGTGATCACAAGTAATCAATAGCAATGCAACAATGAATATTCCAACTAACAATGATCACAATTTCACGGAGGGGTGATCACAAGTAATCAATCACAAGTTAAAACTGATTTCAATCGCCCCCTTTGTTACCCAGCAAAAAACCTGCTTTCGATCACACCATAAACCATGGATCAACTGCCAATGGGAGTTTGTGCTCGTGGATTAAATTAACGCACATAATAAAGAAACAACATTCTCCGGGATTCCGAAGGGAGGTCCCCCACCCCCCAAACCCCCAATTTGGAGAAACTTCAGAGCACAGGTGTGATTAAACAGTGATGGAATTAAATCGATGAGCAAATCCCCCGGACGGTTTGATTCAAGTGTAATGGAAAGCAGGGTTTAAGAGCAGAGTACCTTTTCTTCAAACTCGGACTCCTCCATAGCGAGGAGGAGTTCTTCGTTATGAGGTTGAGGCCACTGAGATGGTAAAAGGAACGACGTTGGAATCGTCCTTGTCGATGAAGGGTACTGTGTCATATACGCCGGAAACTGTAACATTTTTGATGTCGAGGACTCCTCTCCCTCGATTTTTAGTCACCACCGAACCGCTCCCCTTCGATCGACCCCGCACTTTAAAAATCACTTCCCTGGAACCCGCCCAGCGGTAGACAAAAGATGAAAGGGAAGAAAGAAAAAGACCTTATTTTCTTACGGGGTAGACAAAATGAAATTTGAAAATTGAAGACGGAGGTACATTAATAAATTTGTTGGTGAGAAAGATGGATTAGTACACTTAAAATATAAAAAATACTCTTCTGGTTCTTAATATAAAATCTATTTAACTAATTTGATTAGATTAAATAAATTAGTTAAGTTAGTTAATTATAAGAAAAGTGACATATTTTTCTTAAAACACCATAATCATCTTTTTTAATACCTCTTCTCTCTCTCCTACTTGATTATAGTTGAGAGAGTATCCATATGGGTAATTTAGAGAAAATTAATGATTATGAAAAATGAGTCTTATATTTAGGATAAAAACCAACTCAAGAATTGAGTCCTATATTAAGCATCGGGAGGAGTATAAAAAAAAGCCCTTCTAAAAGAGAAAAAAGTGGGGTTCTCCCTTGGTTCTACGCTTCTATCAGAAACCATCGAATTCAAACATTCATGATTCAAATTCCTGGCTAGGCGAATACGAATTCATATTATCTCGCATAAAATGGACAATTAAAAAGTTAGATTTTTTTTTTGAATAAGAGAATGCATTAAAAAACTAATATTTACAAGAGGTTAAAGTAAAGAAAGAGGAAAAAAGAAGGCCAGAGCAGTCATTTGACAGCTTGGGCTTTCCTAATATGACTCGCCCATGCAAGAATTAAAAAGTTAGATTAATAAAACAGAAAGATGGCCCAAAAAAAAAAAGAAAGACCAAGAAAACGGGGGAAAAATTGAATAGAGTAAATAGCATAACCGAGCGCGTGTGTGTGTTTGCAAGTAAAGGCAAAAAACGAAAATGTTTGAGGGGAGTAAAATCAAATAAGGGCAAAATTCATTAGCGTGTGATTGGATTAGCATTCGAAGCGAAAAATTAATTACTGTAACATAATTTATGTTTGAACATTAATTTAAAAAATAATAATTTATTAAAATAAAATTTCTTTGGATTATATTAACATACACGCAACGACTTAAAAGACACGAGTTTTTGAATGTGTGGCTGTACCCATATATACTTTCATTTCTTTACAAAGTAAAACTATCGAATAAAAAATAAAATTATACAAATAAAAGTATTCAAACATCATCAGAAACAACTATTTGTAAAAATAGATCAATTTACACTTTATAATAACTTTCTATGAGATTCTATTGCCAAGTTTTGCCAGATTAAGAAATTAGTTAAAAATAGTTTATTATCAAATATCAAATATATTTGGGCTTCTAAACTTTACCTTAGGAGTGCACATAGACAGGGCTAGGTAGCCCCTACCCGAAGTAAGAACGGGCTGCAGGTAGGCCTGTGCAAAAAGCTTGTTAGTCCGGGTAATCCAGTCTGGTCTGACAAAACCCGGTCTGGTCCAACCTGAAAAAACACAATCCAAGCAAGAAATCAAACCAGACTAGACTAGACTGACCATCGGGTTAGACCAGGTTACGGGCTCACTCTGTAGACTAGATAGTCTCGTTTGGTCTGGCCTGATATTTATATTAATATTTTTTAAAAAATTTAGTCTTTTATTTGTCAAACTTGTTTTCTCTATCCTTCTTTGCTTCACTTTCCCATTTCGCTTTTGCCTTCTCTTCTTCCCTGGGTCCGTTCATCGCAATGTTGCAGCGGCATCTAGTATGGGGTCGCTTGTTGCTTCATC
The DNA here is from genome assembly GCF_004799145.2 of Neltuma alba. Lineage (NCBI taxonomy): Eukaryota > Viridiplantae > Streptophyta > Magnoliopsida > Fabales > Fabaceae > Neltuma > Neltuma alba. The sequence goes on from NW_021637734.1 coordinate 29,588, forward strand.
ACTCTCCATCATCTGCCATTCTATTCTTCAATTCTTCGATTCTTCACTATGTTGCTCCATCGTAACTCTCAAGTCTCAATCCTCTTCGATTTGGCTTCGATTCTTCATGTCACGGCTCTCTGTTGTTCTTCATCAACAATACTGCTCTCTGTCTCTTTCACACTTGGCTTCTCAAAGATTTGATAGTACAAAGGTTCATTTAGATTCTTAAGGGCTCTCTAATTAATCCTTTCTCTAGATCTGAGTTTAATTGTTGCTCTTCGATCTGTTTTTCTTTTTTTTCCTGTTGATTCTTCCCTCCAATTTTCCTCTATTGTTTGTTGTTTTTGGTCTTCTCTTTTCATCAGCGGTTGCAGTATTTTGGCAATCTCCTTTTTTTCCCCTTTGAAAGCTACGTTAAGTATGGAATATTAATCCCTTATTTTCGTTGAAGGAAATTCTATCCAGGTTGCTTATTGTTCTTGTTCATATTTATTAAATATTGAATTATGTTTCAATAATGCCAATTTGGATGCATTAGTGGCCAGCGGCTGCTATGTTAAGGCGGAGGTTTTAAGATTTTAAAAACCCTAATTTGTTAGCCCATTTTGGGTCCAACTTTTTTTCTTTAAAAAAGATAATTCAGTCTGGTGGACTGATCTTAAATCTGATGAATCAAACCCAATCTGGTCCAGTTTCGGGTTAAGATTGGGTTGGACCAGACTATGGGCAGTTTTTTTCCAACCCGAGCATATTTCCAGACTAGACCAAGGGTTAAGCACTAACCCGGTTCGGTCTGGTCTGGTCAATGTGCAGCCCTAGCTGCAGGCCCTGCCCATAGATACCCTAACTATTTTGGGGAAAGCATGGGCAGGGGCAGGCTTCGTTGCCCAAAGAGTGATGCCCTGCCCTCATGTCATGAGGAAAAAAAAAATTCTATCCACACTTAAAAATTATATTTTATAATTCTACATTTTAACACATTAAAATTTTGAAATCATTCAAATCAAGTGAAATCATCCAGAACAAATCTTAACAATTATCCAATTAAATAACATTAATAATCCATTTAAAGCAAGACAATCTCAATATTGTAATTGAAACTTTGAAGTTCAAACGGCATTACTCTCCACAATTTCCACAAAAAGACAGAACACCTGAAAAAAATACAAATAAAATAACTATAACTTTAACATATTAGAAACAATAATAAAACCAAACCCACGATATAAAGTACAACTCATAATATACCATTTGATATAATTTGATATAATTGATTCATTTCAGATGATTATGTTATTCCAAATACTAAAACTAAACCCACGATGAAACAGACTGAATCTAGAGTGCAATAAACGAAAATGATTATAGCAAAATTCAGAGTTGTGTTTGAGTAAATTCATCACATGAGGATTAGACAAAACAGAAAACAACAAAAGGAACTCAAAATTGGTATGCAAATCAGACCAAGACTGATAATATAACTCTGCAAATTGGTATGCAAAATTCCAAATTGAAATAGAATTCAAAATTGTAAACAGACAAACCCAACAAACAAATCAATATGGAAAAATAAGGCAATTAAAATGGAAATGAAAACTGACTTGAGATGGGAGAGACTGATCCTTAATGTCGCCTTGGGTCAAATTAAATTAAATTTAGAATGCAGCAAGTTATGCAAACCAAAGTCGTTCTCTTATTGGAGCCAAAAATTAACTAGGTCCTAAATTAACTAAAAATCAAAATTGCTATTAAAAAGGGTTTTTTTTTTTAAAATTTAAAAACTACTTTGTAAAATAAATTGAAAACAATTCTAAATATTTTTTTTGGATTTTTTTAATATAAAAATTGAAAAGATAATTTGAAATTAAAATTGAAAGAAAATTAATTAAAAAAAAGTAGCAAATGAAAAATTTGGATTTTAAGGAGATATGAGATAATGCTTCTTGAAAAATGAAAATCGGGTTATCCTTGCTCAAAATGATTTGGGAGTTATTTTGTTCACTAAATTAAAATCAAAACCTTAATCACTGATTAAGTCAAGCAATTCCAATTAATAGATGTCCTAAGACTATAGCTACAACTACCAATTAAAATTACCTTTGAAAACCGATTAGTGTGCAATTAGGATTAGATTAATGCAATTCGGGTCTCTATGCAAAGAACACTCAACTTGAGATATTCAATAAGTACCATATAATTATAACATTCATCCAAACTATGAATGAATAGCATAACCATATAGAACTCCAAACTGGATATAAATATAAATCTCAAATTGCAAAATCCAATCTCAATCACAAAAATTCAATTCTAAACTAAGAATTACAACTAATAATCTCAGAAAATTTAATTAAATAATATCAATTCTAACTCAGAAAATCCATTACTCAATTAAATTAAAAGAATTGAAATAGAAAAACTCCCCTAATTAACTCTGAAGCTCAAACCCAATCTTCCATCTCCAAGAAGCTTGATGAAATTAGCCAGACATGATTTGAATTTCTCCCATCGTTAGTTCACTGCGCAATTCGGCCATGGAAGAAGAAGAAGCTGGCGTTGATGATCTGGCCGAAGACAATGACAGAAGCAGAACAGAGCTTGCCGGCGGTTACTCAAACAGTGAAGGTCGCTACTTGCTGCCTCCCCTGTTTCAGCGTTGATGAAGAAAGCCGAGAATGATATATGATGATCGTGGGGGTGGCGTAGTTGATGGATGGACTCATGTGAGGTGCCGCTTTGATGGATATGTGATGGTCAGTGCGTCCTCGCCTGTGTGTGGTAAGACGATGATGATCGTGGGGGTCGCGTGCGTCCTTCTCTCAGCTCTGCCGCCACTGCGAAGATGGTGACGATTGTGGAGATGGTGAATAGTGAATAGGGAATGGGGTCCTTCGGTTTGAAGGTGATGAATGAAGATTGGGGGGTGGTGTGCGTCGTGGAATAGGGAATGGAATGCGTGAGATGATGATAATCGTGGATGGGTGTGGCCTGTTCTTCTGCTCCTCCGGTCATATATATATATACATGAAGATGTACAATATCAAGCCTTGCCGCCACTGTTCCGTCCTTTTCTCCTTTCAAAAGGTGTGCAACCCTAAATTCAAACCTTACAATATCTCCCAAATTTTCTATAACAAAATCTAAGATAACATGATATCATATTTTTTTCCAACAAAAAAATCAATCAGTTACACTAAATCATAAAAATATGATATTTTTACTCTTTTTAGCAATATTGTCATCCAATCACAATTAATCCAAATTAATTATAATAAATGCAATTAAGCCCAATTTAATTGATAAAAATCCCAAATAAGCTATCAAAAATCAATATAAAATCAGGATTTATCAGAGACGGATTGGTTGGCTTGCGCCTTCCTGCTTCGCTACCACTGGTCGGGGTGAAGACTAGATCCCAGTGAGGAGTCGATCACGGTGAGTTGAGGGAGACCGAGACTCTAAGAGGGAGATCAAGGGGTTGTAGAATTTCTGAATGGTTTTCCACCATGCAGCGACAGAGGGTTGGGTTGTGGAGGGATTGGAGGAGGAGAGGGAGGTGATGAAATTGGCGACCTAGAGAACTTACTGTACCTGTGGTACTAGAACGTGAAGTTCTGGGATGATTGGGAGAGAGTTTTGGAGGCAAAATTAAAATGGAAGATAGAACAATTCTTGCAAAACTCAGGGACCAAACTGAGGCGTGAGTCGTGACCGAACTAATAGAGATTAGAGAGACTGAGACTCTCAAGGAGACGGGAGACCAACGACACTGTGAGAACTGAGAGGGAGACTAAGCGGAAGTTTGCGACTCGCGAATGGGGGGAAGGAGAAGGGGGCAGTTAGGGTTGGGAAGTAATTAATATACTTATACTCCTCTGGTCTTTAATATAGGATCTAATTATTGGGTTGGTTTTGGTCCTAAATATACGACTCACTCTTATATTAATCAATTTTCTCTAAACTACCTATATAAATATTCTCTCAACCATAATCAAGTAGAGGAGGGAGATGGGATATTAGAAAAGATGATTATGGTATTTTAGAAAAAACATGTTACGTTTTTTATAATTAACTAACTTATCTAACTTTTTTAATCTAATCAAATTAGTTAAATAAGTTTTATATTAAAAATCAGAAGAGTATTATATTATATATTATCATGATATATAATTATTAATATCTCAGGCAAGGCAAACGGGCAGGGCAGGGTACCTGCCCGTGGCCCGGTGTTGTCCAGAAGTTTATTTTTTTTTTTCAAGCTTTAATATTTCAGGCCGTGTGGGGTTTTTTTATTTTTATTTCCCAAGACTCAAACGGGTATACTGGGCTAACAGGCACAGTCAACAGTCCTACTTTAACCTACCCAAGACAAGACAGCATTCAGTGATGATGGACAGGGAGGGAAAGAAAGGACATCATCAATTCGACAAATCATTTTACTCCCTCCGTTCCTTATTATAAGAGACATTTGATGCTTATGGCATGTTCCTATATATAAGAGACACTTAAAAGTTATCTTTGCTTTTTTGTGTTGATTTCCTATTTTACCCATATTTATTGTTTTCAACTCACACTTTCTCTCCCTCCCACTTCTCTTTCTTTCAATAATTTAATTGTTCTCTCTCATGCTCTCTCTCATTATTAATGAGGGCATTTTTGGAAAAAAATTAATTTTTTACACATTAATTGTTCTTAATTAATTTTAACTGTTTTTTTTATCAACGTAATTTGATTATTTATCTCTTATAATAAGAAACGGAGGTAGTAATTTACTAGTTAAAGGAAATCACGCGCGTTACCAAGTTGGGCGTGAGAGCGGCGCCAACTCACGCTTTCTACGCTGCGGGGGTCACTCCTCCTCCCATTTTAAGACTGCAATCATATTTTGTAAAATAATTAATATAATTTCTAGTCATTTAAATCTCTCTTTGTCATGATTTAAGTTTTAAACTATAAATTTTAACTCTTTAATTTTATTTATTTAAAATATTAGTCTTATAAATTGACAAAAACTTAGATTATTTTATCTATCAAGAGACTAAAACTTATAGTTTAAAACTTAGGAATTAAAATCTACACATGATTTGAAACTTGATAAACAAAAAAATGAATTTAATGGACCAAAAATTATATCCACCTTTTATAAAATTATGAACAAAATGTTATTTTTTTTAAAAAAATATATCTAAAATCAAATTACTAAATCTAAGCCAAGATAACTTAAAATAACAATAAAAAATATTTTATATAATATGAAATTTAGATCGGTTAAATTGCAACCTTAGTAGTTAAAACAAGAAAGAGAGAGAAATGGAAGAAAAAGGAAAATATTCTTTGTAGGTGTGCAATCCATTGTTATTGTGCGTAAATTAATTCCTTATATCTAAATAATATTTACTAATATACATATTTTTGTACAATGTTAATTTTTTCTGTATGCAACTGAATTTTTTGTGTGTAATCCGTAGTCTTATAGACTAATTGCCAATTAATTTTGCAGTTGTCCCTAATTTTCTCTGTTTTTGATAACAATTTATTTGTGATAATTATTTAAAATCATTGCCTTGCCTTTATTATCGCACACTCGTGCAGAGTGCTGCGCGTAGCATGGTGCCTTGTAACTATTACTGTAACCATATCACCGACCATTAGTTGGAAAACGAAGACTCGAAAGAAGTATTTACTTTATGTTGGCTGTTAGACATTCAAGGACAGCATATGACCCCTCTTTAATATTTATATTGTGAAAAATAAATACTCCTCCGGTCCTTAATATAGGACCCAATTCTTGAGTTGGTTTCGGTCCTAAATATAAGACCCATTTATCATATTTATCAATTTTCTCTAAATTACCCCTATAGATACTCTCTCACCCATAATCAAGTAGAAGAGGGAGAGGGGGTATTAAGAAAGATGATTATGGTATTTTGGGAAAACTGTGTCACTTTTCTTATAATTAACTAATTTACCTACCTTCCTTAATCTAATCAAATTAGTTAAATAGATTTTATATTAAGGACCGGAGGAGTATCTGAAAATGATCATGACTTTAAATTGATACAGTTTTGACCTGTCACGCATAGGGCGAGTGGGCCAACTACTTATCTGAATATAACTTGATCTCTTTAAGATGATGAAAATGAAGGCGGTGGCGTGACAAGGCACCGACCCCAAACAAGTAAATGATCCAACTTCGTTCTCTTCTGCACTTTTCTTTCGACCAGACTCTCCAGCACCTTTCGGCTTTCGTGGCGTCTCAGATCTTGGATTCTACACAGAGCTGCGTTGAAATAATAGCGCTCAGTCAAATAATTCACATTGAATAAAAATTAGATAAATTGATTATTTATGTATATTTATTTATTTCTTTCAAATACTTCATTTCAATAATTTGCTTTAAGAGAATTACTTTTTATTAAATGTGTGTAATCAACAGTGATGATTTTATTAAAAGAAAAAAGAAAAAAAAGCAAACGAGATGAAGGTTTTGTATTTTAAATCAAAATCTACTCATCAATTTCATACATTTATCAAGGTAGGAATTAGATTAGTTCCACATATTACCTCGTAAATATTCCAGATTACGTAATGTTTAAAAAGCATGATTGGAAGGCTCAAATTGCAGATGAGGGAAAAAACTAGTCGAACCAAATGAAAAATGATTTAGTTGTATTTAAGTGAAAAATTAATTTTTGAGTGTTGCGTTTTTCATTTTGCAAAAATTAGTGAAAAAAATTTCTATTTGAAATTTTAATTGACCAAAAATACTTGAAATTGTACAAGCATGAGTACTATCCGTGAGTACAACATATCATTTGCTGAGTACAATATATCATCCATATGTTGCACTCACGGATCATATTCGTGCTTGCACAATTGCAGGTCATTCTGGCAAATTAAAATTTTAAATAGAGATTTTTTCACCAATTTTCTCTTTATTTTTTGAATTAAATTTTGTTTAACATGTTTAAGAATTCACCCTCCAGAAGAATAGACGCGCCAAGGTCAAAAGTAAGTTTGCGGCTCTGCTTTTTATATACCACCATAAATCTTCTATGGATATATGACTCTAGGAAAAACGAGTGTTAAAAAGAAAACAAATTTCTTCATTCCCTCTCTCTCTCGCCGAGATACCGCCTTGCCGGTCAGTGGTCACAGTCACAGCCCAACCGGGACATAGACCCTTCATAGGGTCGGACGCGAGGCATCAAAACAGGAGGATTTTATCCGCCAGGCAGCTTTCGCGTACTAATCAAGCTTCCCTGCAGCACCAGCCATCAGGCGCCATACTTCACAATCTCAAACCCCTCTCTAGCTGGCCTCTCTGGAATTATCTCTTCAGCGCCATGGATCCGAACCCCGGAGCCTTCCCTCTTCTCTCCTACGTCATGAGTCGTCTCCCTTCTCTGGGCTCTACTTCCGGACCTTCCACCGCCGCTGAATTCGATATCGAACAGCCTCACCCTCCGCCGCCGCCGCCACCCCATCTTCATTCATCTTCTTCGCCTGAACCCGAAATTGTGGGCAAAATGCCTCACCTTACTGATCCCAAACTCTTAGCTGCCATGACCCGCGCAGTCTCCGAAGTCGCCCAGACCCGATCAGTACTCAAGCTCATTGGGGAGCGGCCCGACCACGAAGCTGTCGATCGTGCAAAGGCCAAGCTTGCGGATATTGAAGCCCTTTTGTCCAAGCAACTGGAGGAGATTGTGCTGTCCCCAAGGCCCGAGAATGTTGACATCCTTCAGTGGCGGGCTCATCAAGCTGAAAAGGAGAAAGAGTGCAGGGAATTAGCGGAGAAAGCAAAGCGGCCGTATAAATCACTGATACAGTTGGACGAGATGCACGATGCTTATGAGAAACTGCTTGGGGATGCTGAGAAGAGGCTGGTGGAAATCTACGAGTCTGATGGCCAAGTAGCGGCTGATAATGCCGAGGGCGAGAAAGACGAGCATGTTGGGGAGGAGGTTCACGAAGAGGTTGTCGGGATACTACGAGAGGCTTATGGAAAGGGGATGGAGAGATTGGATCTTTCAGGGCGGAGGTTAAGGTTGTTGCCTGAGGCCTTTGGGCGAATTCCTGGGTTGGTTGCGCTTGATCTTTCGAACAATCAGCTCGAGGTAAGCTTACTTGGTATTTGAACACTTACACTGTTCTTGCTATCACATGCGATTCTGTAGTATGATAATTCCATTTATGTAAGGAAATGGATGACCAAATCTTAGCCGCAGAAATTTCTATAACAGTTAATTATGCTTAATCTCAAACGTTTAGTTAGTCTACCTGAGGAATGTAATTTCAAACGTTCGTGCGATTCTGTAGTATGTTAATTCCATTCATGTGGAAACTTTCCTACCTCTGAACATTAGGACTAGATTTATTTCCTTTATTTTCCTCGTTTTTGCTGAATTCCATAGCCCTGCCTCCATCTGCTACACCGATGTAGCAGCTGGAGCTTTTATTTGAATCCCAGGGGTCTTGATGAGCCTGAACTTACCAGACTTAAATCATCTCGTCTCCTCAAATGTATTCAAAACCACAATGTACCCTTCATATATCTCAAAGGTCGCTCAATGAGTATCTACTGGACTGTGTATATACTGACAGAGTATATTAACTCAATAAGAGATTGCAAATGTGTAGCATATGTTATATCATCCTTTTGGGAGAAGTCCTTCAGCTGTATGTGTGGTGGTTTTCTTATCTTCTTCCAACTTGAATTTTTACATTTAAAGATTTGTTATGTTTGAACTTAGCAATCCTCCGGTAATTTTCCGAATCAGTTTTTACTGATTACATGGTCCCATCTCAGTAATTTTCCCACTTCGTTATTTCTGGTTGGAGTTGTACAAAAGTAAAGCTTAATTATGGACGTCGGATTGTTGAAATATTAAGGCATACGAGTATCATCTTATACTGGTTATTGTAAGTCCAAAATTACATTATTACTCCTGGCTTTGCTGGAGTAACTTGAAAACAACGATAAGAGTTCAAAACTGTTTTAGTTTCATCTTCATCTTCAGAATCTATCTTGCTCATACTTTTATTTCAGGAATATAACAATAAGATAATTATCATTTACATATTTCTTAATTTTTTATTTCATTTTTTTATGTATTCTCATTCCTGATTTATTGACACATGAATTGATTTGTTAGTGTAAATGGATATTTTGGGGATCATATCCACTTCCAATCCAGAAATATGCGTCTCTGTGTGGCAGGATTGATGGGTTGAGAACAACTTTCCTTTTCAATGCATTGGCTTGATGTTCGATTAATATGTTAAAATTATTGTGCTAGTATGGATTTGCTTCTAAGTCAGCATTCTGTACAACATAACAGGCTATCCCTGATTCTATTGCTGGGTTGCAAAGTCTTGAGGAGCTTAACGTCTCTTCAAATCTTTTGGAGTCTCTTCCAGATTCCATTGGCTTGCTACAAAAGTTGAAATTTCTAAATGTCTCCGGGAACAAACTAAAGGCCCTTCCTGATTCCATCTGTCACTGCAGGTATGCGAGACAAACAGTTCTGCTATAGAGAAATTCATTATAGCTGCACTCTATATTATTATTGCAATTCTTAATTTGAGTGACTCAGGTTGACTTTGTGGTTTGGTATTCATGTCAAATTAACGCGGGCACTAATATGCTTTTGCTTTTGAATATGATTAAGTAGAGGATCACGTATGAGATTTTGAAAATACATTATCATCTTGAATTTGTGAGATTTTAACATGGACGATAATGTGCTTCGTTTCATCATGGTGTTCATCTTTCTTTTCTTCTTTTCTTTTTTAAATGATCTGCATGAAAAAAACTGAAGTAGTCGTTGGTCAAATTGTGACTGACCGGACTCAGGATCTGAAAACTTTAACTACGTGTTTTAAATGATCAGGTCATTGGTGGAGCTGGATGTAAGTTTCAATAGTCTGACATATTTGCCAACAAACATCGGATATGAACTGGTGAACTTGCAGAAGCTGTTGATTCAATTGAACAAGATTCGGTCTCTTCCGTCATCTGTTTGTGAAATGAGGGCCTTGCGCCTTCTAGATGCTCATTTTAATGAGCTTCATGGGCTTCCTATTGCAATAGGGAAACTGACTAATCTTGAAGTTCTCAACCTGAGCAGTAATTTCAGTGACCTTAGGGAACTTCCTGATACATTTGGTGATCTGACTAACCTCAGGGAGTTGGACCTCAGCAACAATCAGATTCATGCACTCCCTGACACATTTGGCCGCCTCGACAATTTGGTCAAGCTCAACTTGGAGCAGAACCCCCTGGAATTGCCACCAAAGGAAATTGTAGATGAAGGGGTTGAAGCCATAAAAACTTTTATGGCTAAGAGATGGGTTGATATATTGCTTGAGGAAGAAAGAAAAAGCCATGAAATGCAAGAACAGGCAGAGGCTGGCTGGTTAACACGAAGCACCTCCTGGTTGAAGAATTATGTATCTAGTGTTTCTGGAAGTGTCACCGGGTATCTGGGGTCACCTAGGACTCAAAGAGATCCTTGTCTTGATCAGCAGCTTTAAGGGGAGGGTGCAGTAGCTTATAGTCTGGATTCGGATGCTCTCATTTATGTGCATATCACTTAAATACCACCTGCTGGCAGGCATCAATGCCCTGTACCTCCTTTGGTTGCTCCAAATCCACTCTGCCTTGCTGAAAGCAGATGATAACAGACATTCTCGTGTTTTGCTTAGATTGTTTGATTGTCAAAGTTTAGCTGTAATCTTTTAGCCAAAGAAAGTTTAACTATAATTTCCCGATGGAGTAGCTACAGTTTCCAATGTACATTATTTACGAATCACCCAGTTTTAATTTCTCCGTGAGCATTTTCTATCTTCCTTCTCAAGCTTTTTCCTTCGAAATATCAGGAAAGAACGGAGGAAGTGGTGCGCTTTTGTGTTTGCGCATACGCGCGCGCAGTGGTGCGAGTTAGAACTGTTATGCGCGAATGGTTTCTTCCCACTGGTTAAAAAAGAAGCATGTGCTTAACTGATTTGAGTAAATTTGAGTACACAGCCCAAGCAACTATTACTAACAAATCTCCACCGTCCATTAAGTCATATAAAGCTCAACGTTTTTCCTTCACTTCAGAGGGGATTCTCTGGTTCACCTGAACCGTGTTTATTGGGCGGGAATCGATACTCCAGTTCAGGTGATTCTGTCGGTGGATGTCCATCTCAAATGAAAAGAGCCATTAATCATGGAACTGGAATATATTTGGAGTCACCAACGGAATTAAGTCTAGCGAATGGGATTCGCATTTAGTACTAGATAGTGTTTTAAATAGGATTGTTTCGAATAAAAATATACCTATGCTTTAGTTTAAAAAAAAAAAAAACTCTACCCCATCTTTTATTTTATTTCTTCTGCAATAATCACAAACATTCTTCAAACTATGGATCCAGTAATCAAAATTCAATTTGTAATTTTAGCATCCAAAGGATGTTACTGAATAATCTTATTTTTCAGTTATTCCTAAATGTATTTGGAGTCAGAACATGCCTCGTACAAATACATGTATTTGTAAGGCCAAGGCCCGATAAAAGAGATTTCAAAACAATTAATCCCTGGCTAAAGACGAGGACCACTTATCAATGGTCAGATAACACCTTGTCAACATATCTTCAACGCAACTGGTAATTTGTCAATATTCGGCCTGCACCACGTCTAGATATAGTGATATACTACCTCCGGCTTTTAATATAAAGCTTTATTTAATTTTTATTTTGATCCTAATTATAAGACCTCAATTTATTTTGTCTCTCATATTTATATATATTTTTTAAGATAGTCTTTTTAATAATAGTAGTTCTAACCAATAAACTTCATTAGTAAAGATATTTTAAAAAAATAACACCTATTTATTATAAATAACTAATTTAAATTATTTTCTTAATCTTTTCAAATTCATCGATTAGCTTTTATATTTAGAACTAAAGACAGTATTAAAAACAAAGCAAGACACAGGCTTGGACAAATGAGAATTCTGCTAAACTTCACAAACATGAACAATGCGTCCACACAATTGGCTCACAGAACTTAAATACATACTCCAAGACAATAATGTGGCAAACAATTACCTTTCACTCACAACTCGACCATCGTCTTCATAAAGCTTAATCGCGAGAAAAAACAGGACTGTCGCCTTCCATTGAATAAATGAAGAATTGCTTGGCTGAGAAGATTGCAGAAATCGGCTTCGATGTGGACATAAATGAAGTCCAACGGCCAGTGCCGACATGCGCGGGAACTTCACTTCGATGGTTGCGGGTGGTTTATTTTGCCCCGACGCTCCTATTGATTTCAAATTAAGGATATTTCAATCTTTTTTTTTTTGTTCTAACTGATTCTCAGTTGATTTCCTAGAACTTGCGGTAATGTTTTCAGAATTTCTGGATTCTGATTTGCGGATAAATTGCTTCAACGGTTCTATGCTGAAATTCTTTCCAAGGTCGAATGTATTTTTATATAAAAATAAAAATGAGATTGTGAAATATTATTTTTTTATACAATTTTTTTTTTATACGGTGAAATTTGAAGAGAGAAATCACTGCGCGAGATGAACGCAACAGATCTCAGCGGGTCCCACGGCTAGCTTTGCAACGAAGAAATAAAAAGTCAAAAGAAAATTTCTTATCGACCAAGCCAACAGTAACTATATATCATACGATTCGCGGCTTGCTAGTTTGTATTCGGACCCAACGGAGAAACCAGAGCGTCGATAGCGGCTGACCGTGACGCCTCCCGTATTTTGGTATCTGCTTGCCTTTCTTGTTTCTAATCCGAAGCTCTTCTCTGCCTAGGGTTAGGGTTTGGACTCTTTGCCTCTTGCTTCACTGCTACGCGTCCTGTGGTCGGTGCACGGCCCTGGTGCTCCTGAGCTATGGAGTCTACTCTAGTGATCAAGGTTTGAATTTTCAGTTTCTATTTCCCTCATCCTGTTATGTTGTTTGGTTTTCAATTTTGTTACTTTTTCTCCGAGCTCTTTTGGGAAAAACGTGGCCTTCGGAGTTTTGCAGGATTTTGGACGCGTTCATCGCTCGTTTTGTTTTTAATTTGCCATATCCTTTAATTTCTTTCGAATTTATCTCATTGGATAGATGGATGGTGAAATTTTTCCTGATAATTTCCTCCAGAGCGCGAAATTATGCTTTACCTTCACAAATTTCGCAGGTTTTTGGTTTCATTTGTGGAATATCGGAAGCTATCTAGTTTTCTTCAGAATACAATTTTGTTCTTTGACTTATCTGAATGTTTATCGACTCTCTCTTGTTTATTTGTATTTGATTTTCGTTTTAGCATGTTCATAATCTATAATCACGCATCTCTAACTCAACATCTATTGGGAGGATTGAATCCGATTGTCTTATATTATATCCACACTCACACGCATATACTTTTTTAACACCAAAGCAAATTGTGCCTTTTTTTAATGTTATTAGCCGATAGTTGGTGTAACTTTTAACTTTGCAGGAAATAATTTGGCTTTTTTTAAAAAAAAAAATTTCTGCTCTTGATTTTTTTTTTTAATTTTAATTTTCTAGCTTCACTACTGACGAAGTGAAAGCGTGGCTCCACTATCATATAATCACAAATCACAAATATTTTCTTGTTTTTCATTATTTTTAACAGGTCAAATTTGGAGATACCCTCAGGCGCTTCAATGCTCGCGTAGATGAAAATAATCAACTGGATCTTGACATGGCTAGGTTGAGGTTCAAGATATGTTCTCTTTTCAATATTCCCCTTGAAACCAATCTCGTGCTGAGATATGTTGACGAAGACGGGGATTTGGTGACGCTGGTGGACGATGATGATCTCCTTGATGTGATGAGGCAGAACCTAAAATTCTTGAAAATTGATTTACACATGATGAATGATAATGCTAGTAAAGCAAATTCAATGGCTAGTGGAAGTTCTACTCCCTTAAGGTCCCCTCGCATCTTGAATCCATTTATGGGGAATGGAAACACTACCCTTTCTGATGATTTGAAATCTGTTCCGGAGCCAGTACTTGAGTTCCTTTCTAATTTATCTCTAAACTTGGCTTCCAAGGCTGCATCTTCTAGTCCAGTGGTTGGTTCCCTTATGGATTCTATAGCCAAATTGGGACAATCCATGGGTAATTCAAACTCACGGCCTGTGACTGCATCTGTTATTGAGTCCAAAAGTGATGCTTGTAAAGAATCTGTCCCACATGTTCCAAGTTGTCCGCAGCCTCCATCTGCAGACTCACCTTCTGAAGCCAATCAACAGTTAAATGAAAATGTTACTGGAGGTGTAGCAGCACCGGTTGCTCCTGTTGATCTCAATGTTGCCCCCTCTGATTCTAATCCACCTAAATTCTCATATGTGGATGCTGTGCGAGTTTCATCTACGGCTCCTGAAGGTGATAGTGAAAAGGGTAAGAAAGCTGCCAATGACAATATGAAGTGTAAAGGTGGTAGTCCTAGGGCATCCACTAGTCAGGCAGCTCCTGGGAACTTTTCAACTCAGTCTCCACCAATTGGTTTCAGTCCTTTTGTCGAATGTCCCTTTTCTGGGTTAAGTGTTGTTGATTCAGCAGCACGTTCTTTTGAAAACCATCGGGGTCATCCATTTAAAAGGAGCTATAGTCACACTGAAGCCATGGGTGGCATGTTCCATAAGGGTGTCCGCTGTGATGGATGTGGTGTTTATCCCATAACAGGACCTCGTTACAAATCAAAAGTGTAAGAACTTTGTTTATATGTCACCAGTATTGTGAAATGGCTTTCAATGATTTTTTTGCAGAGGGTCATAACAGTTTTTCTTCTTGCAGGAAAGGAAATTATGACCTCTGCAGCATCTGCTTCGCTGAAATTGGTAATGGAACAGATTATGTCAAAATTGATCGTCCTTTACCCTGCCGTCGCCCAGGACCCTTCAAGATTCTGAATGATTATCGTCATGTATGAATGTGAACTTTTTTTCTACATTGTCGGCCTGCTTGGCTTTATGCATGTGCTGATTGTTTCTTTTCTCTTACCAGCCAATGGCACATGTTCTTAGAATGAGAAAAAATCTTATGAACCAGGTGACATCAAAGACCAAGATAGACAGCAAGTTCATTTTGGATGTTACGGTAATAGATGGTACTTTAATGGCCCCATCTACCACATTTACAAAGATTTGGCGGATGCGCAACAGTGGCACAGTACCATGGCCAAAAGGATGTCAACTTGTTTGGATTGGAGGAGACAAATTTAGCGACTCTCATTCAGTTAACTTAGAGGTTTTTTGGATTCACATCTTGCAGTTTGATCATTCCTTTAATCAATGAGCTTTCCTTGTGTTTCTTATTCTAGACTGTTTTGTCTTTTAATCTTCTGACTTCTTCATCTTCTAAAACATGCCACAGATTCCTATGGAAGGTCTACCTGTGGACAAAGAGCTTGACATTGCTGTTGAGTTTAGAGCACCAGAGTCTCCCGGTCAATACATTTCATACTGGAGGATGGCATTCCCTACTGGCCAGAAGTTTGGACAGCGTGTTTGGGTTCTTATTCAGGTAAATCAGATTTGTGGGCATTGAATTTCTTTTCAATTATTTGGCTAAGCATTGGTTACTGTTGTTTAACGGTTCTATGAAATTGCAATTATGTTTTTACCTTACACTGTAGGTGGATCCTTCACTGAAGGAGTCATTTTATGATAACTTTCAAGGCCTAAACTTGAATATGCCACTTGAAGAAAGTGGTTCCAGAGGGCCAAATAATATAGATATCAACGTTCATCCTGAAGTGGACGAGGCCTTTCTTCACTCCTGCAATTCTAGTGCTCCCGAAGAATTTGGCAAGCAACAGGTTGATGAGCAACCCAGGCAAGAGCCGGGAGAAAATATCTTTAAGGATGGAGCTAAAACTGTGGGCCTTGGTGGCTTGCCCCCAACAACGTCTGGGCAACACACCGCTATTTCCTACCCTGTTGTTGATTTTTCAGATGCAGCTCCTGTTGTTGTCTCTAATCCGCAAGCCCCTTGTGTTGGTGCATTGACATCGTCCTCCAGAATAGATGGAGATAATTCCATAGAGGAGACTCTGCTTAAGGAACTTGAGGAGATGGGTTTCAAGCAGGTTGATTTGAACAAGGAGATCTTGAGGATGAACGAGTACGATTTAGAGCAGTCAGTGGATGATCTTTGCGGTGTTTCTGAATGGGATCCTCTTCTTGATGAATTACGGGAGATGGTAAGTTGTTTTTGGACGGTATTTCATTGCATATGTTGTTGATGCCGCTTGTTCTTTTCCTTAATCTTCCGTGCCTTTTATGTTTTTAACACCTGATTAATTTTTGAATTCAGGGCTTCCGCGACAATGAAGTCAACAGGAGGCTGCTGAAGAAGAACAATGGAAGCATCAAACGTGTTGTTTTGGATTTAGTGAATGGGGAGGATCATTAGATGAAACGTCTTTCATATTTCAACGGTAGTTTTACCCCCGGTGGTCTATGGCATTCAGTAATTATTGAGTACTAAGTATAAACTCCTGAACGAGTTGGCCTATCTTATGTTCTTTTAAGTTTTTGTCAATAAATGTATATGGTATCCGACGTAGGTCGCATAATAATGCATATGTAAGTAAGTTATTTCGATTAAGCCGATCTAGATTTTCTGGGCCATGATTTCGACTCTCTTGGCTTGCGACTTCGCGTTGTGCATGTTTTCTCTTATGGCCTGGTTGTGCCTTGCATATTAATTTGCCGCATTAAACTTTCGCTCAAAATAGTTTTCCCCCGTTGGCTGATAGACAAAATTAGCTCTGTTGGATGCATGAAATTTTGACCTTAAGGTATTGTGTGTGGTTTAGGTGGTGGTCATATTCGGAACAGATCTAAACGCAAGATACATTTTCAATTAATAAAAATGGTATAACCTTGGGAAAAGAAGGGTTATGTTTTACAAGATATTTGGCTGGAAAAAAAAAAGATTATATTTTTAAGATAGATTTTCAACAAAGAAGCGGAGCTGTATATTTTTACATCTAAATAATTTTGAGAATGATTAAAATCAAAATCACCATTTGTTTTGAAAAATTATCGGATGTATTTAAAAATATGTATCGTATTATTTTTTTTAAGCAGCCAATATTGATTAACTCAATAAATTCCTTTTCTCCTTCGCTTTCTTGGCGAGATAACGGATTAAGTTCACTTGGCATTTAAAAATAAACTAATTAATTTTCTAAGCATTTAGAATTTTAGATAGGTAGTCTGTATTCAAAACTTAGAATTTTAGATGGGTACTCTGTATTTAAACCAACCCAACTTTCTATGAAATGCTCCCTCTAGTTCTAAATGCATAAATTAATTGAGAATTTTGTTTTAACCAGATGCAAGTTTTTAATATTTCTTATCTCTCACATTTATTTATTTTTCAAACAAATATTATATAGATAATTTCTAAGGTAAATAATTAAAACGAGAAAATTTTAAAAATCTAACACATTTTTTTTATAAATAACTAATTAAAATAATTTTTTATTTATATAAATTAATTATCTAACTTTATATACAAAATTTTTACATTTAAGATGTTTGATCAAGTTCTATTTTTTAGAAAGGGTTAATAACTTCATATAATTTTTAATCCCTTCAAATTTCAAATAATAGGTTTTGGTCTTTTAAGAGGCAAAATGATTCAGATTTTTATTAGATTATAAGAACTAATTTTTAAGAAATCAAAACTTATTATTTAAAATTTAAAGAATAAAACCTAAAAAATAAATTTGGAGGATCAAAATTTTTATTAACCCTCTTTTGAAAAAATCTCGCAATAGCAACAACACTTCGGAGCTCCATGGAATTGAGGGGCGGGTCAGATTTCCATGTCCGTGATTTTCCCGCCTATTTTGAAAGGAATCGCCCCAATTGTTCCCCTCTCTCCCCGTTTCCAGAGAAAACCACTGGCAAAACAATGAGCTCTTCCATGGAGGTTACCCTGCAAAATCCCCCAGTCGACGAAACGTCCGAACAAAATGGTGTCGCCACCCAAGACCCAGCTCCTTCTCCCATGCTTTCCGAAGAGAAGGTTATCGTCTCTGGTACCATGAAATCATCCTCACCTTCTCGCTCCGCGTATAGAGATTCGTTTAGTTTCAATTCTTCCAAGTTATGATATATTTTTCGTTTAACTCTGTACCTATCTTCCTGTACCAGTCGAAGTATGTTTGAAACCTTCAAGTACAGTTCGGATCGAGGATGTCCGTTCAGCCGTTGAGAGGTCAGCCATTTTATTTGTGCTCACTGACTCCAAGCTGTTGTTTTTCAGGGAGGTTCTGGGCGCATTCTGATTTCAAAAGTTATGTTAATTGTTACTTCCCGATTAGTTTTTCCAATTCTATTATTTTGTTTATCAACTTTAGCTGTGGATAGTTTAAGACTGAACGGGAAGATTAATTACGTCTTTATCTTCTGTATTATTTATACCAAAATCTTATAACCGATATCTATGATTTTCAGGATGCTCGAGAACAGGTGTTTGAGCTATATTGATGGACCCATTTCCCTGCCTCATGACGACACGTTTCTTTCAGAAAACGTGCAAAGAATCTGTATTTGCGATACTGGTACCTCACTTTACCCCTATGTGACGTTTAATTGACATAATTACTCTTTGGTGGAAGTTAACATCCTCCAGATTTCTTATTCTACCAATTTAGAAAAAAACACGAAGATCCTCTCTTTAAATTATTTGCAAGCAGTCACTTTTATTCGGATAATAGTTCCTTGTTCTAAAGCAAACCTGGAAGCAGATCATGGGTCTATCATTGGAATCTCAAAGCACATTGTAACTGTATATAAAATGGTCAAATTATGTGAATGTTTGTGTTATTTTTTTTCCCCAAAAGACAATATGCATGACGTTTGGGGAGTTTTTCACAACACAAGTTTTTTTAAGCCTGGAGAGTTTTTGACAATCTTGTTCCCCTGGATTTGGGGCCAGATAATTTTGGCAAGACCTTTCTATCTGGATTCATTTTAGCAATAATTCAAAAAGAAATAAACGGCTTGTTAAAAGAATCCAATTTATTGTCGCTTTAAACAAGAGAGTTATTGGTTCGACGATAGATGTGAAAGTCGCTGAACTTCAAACAGAAGTGAGGAGGTCTGCTTTTCATACACGCAAAAATTGTATGGTGCACTGATCTGAAGCTACCACGTTCAATTTGTAGATGAGTCGGCGAGCAATCACAATATTCTTTTGTTCTGGCAAGTCAAGCCTGATGTGCATGTGTTTCAGGTGATACTGCTCAACTGGCTTGTTTAGTTCTCGATAGATGGCATATTCTAGTTCGACTAATATGTTCATAGAATTTGTAGCTACATGATTTCTTCTTACTTATGACTGCAACTTGCTCATATACCATCCTCATTTATTAGGGAATGAATCGTCTGGGTTAAGCATGGATTACTTTGTTCTATATAAAATATCTTTCCACAACTTTTTTCTGTCACTCTAGGTCAGAATCTCTATGTTAAACTACATTCAGTTAAAGTGCATCCCAGAGTTATCAATATGGTCCGAATTTTTCTTTGTCAGCTTAGTGAAGAAGGACCATGCGAGGATATAAGCACTGATGGCCAACCTTCCAGCTTCAATGAATGGATTCTTCCGGCAAAAGAATTTGATGGCATGTGGGAAAGGTTCATAACGAGCTTTTATTCAATTAATCGTAACTTCCAAGCTACTATCGTTTTCTTTGGATTATATTCTGGTTCTGCATTAATTTATCCTGGAACCACTGGTTTTGCAGCTTAATATATGAATCTGGTCTCAAGCAAAGATTATTAAGATATGCAGCGAGCGCTTTGCTTTTTACTGAAAAGGGCGTCGATCCCTTTCTGGTCTCATGGAACCGGTAATCTCTCAAAGTATTTCTTTAGGTTTGCATTCCCTGCTTTTGGTCGTCAATTCTGAAGCTTCATTTTACAATATTGTGCAAGTCCATGATCTTGCCCGGTGGGTAGTCAGCATGATATTTGCTCAGGAAATGATGACCAAATTTGGCTTTAGGACTAGGCCAGAGCAACGGGCGGGTTGGGCAGCCCGGCCCCAAACCCGCAGCCCGCCCGTTTATGCAATAACGGGTACGGGGTGGCCCGTACCCGTACATAACCCGTTTAAGCCCGTCCCTAAACGGGCTGGGTTAAGTGGGCGGGCTTAAACGGGTTATGGGGAACCCGTTTAACAATCAGGTGCTGCTCAGGGGCTGTTCGCATGCAATTCGCATTCAAAAATCAAAATAGATGAAAATTATAATACCATTAATCAAAATCTAAACTCCATAGTCCATACAATCAGAAACCATCATAAATTTCTAATGTTCAAGGGTTCAAGCTTCAAAAGAGGACAATCACAAATATAAAATTGTAAAGGATTAATCATCATCAAATCATCATCAATCACTCATCATCATCATCACCACCATAATCCTTTGCCAGAGTAGTCCGCATGCATGTCAGTATAGTGAATATGGTAATACCCAGGTCAGGGAATTGTGCAGATGAGGCCAGATGAATATCTACGTTTACATATAATATACAAAATCCAATAAAGCACGATGACTTGCTATAATGCTATGTAAAGTTTCGACATTTTTTAGTTGTGTATTTTCATCAAACAGCTTACGGGCGTGAACCAGGCTGAAACAACAATGCAAAACCCAACATGAAAAGTAGAAAACTCGATATAGGAAGAGGAAGTTGAAACCTGCCAGCTTTGTGAGTATACCTATAGATCGGTGACACCGTGACTGCGATCCTTCGTGAGAGATAGAGACTACTCAGGGAGATCGAGCTGGCCAGCTGGGAGCCTGGAGTTGGAGACAGACACCGACCGAGTGAGTGACGGTCTGACCGAGGCGAGGACGAGGCGACTGGTGAGGACTCGAGGGGATCACCGGATCAGGGGAGACAGAGACCGAGTGACGGTGAGTGGTGACCGACTGAAGCAGAGACCGAGCTGAGGCGAGGAGGCGAGGATTCGAGGTCGACTCGAGGGGATCAGCCGATCAGGATTGAGGATTCAGTGATTCACTCAGACTCAGCTCAGCGGGAGTCCGGGACCGGGAGTGCGGAAGCGTGAGACGGGACACCGACGAAGACGAGATTAGAGAGGAGAGAGTGAGAGATCAGAGTCTGAGAGAGCGAAGGCGACAAGGCGTGAAGCGGTTCAGAGTTCAGACCAGACATTCAGATTTCACAATTTCAGACCACAGAGGCACAGACATTCAGTCTTTCTTTCGGTTTCGGAGACGGGAACGGGAGGGGAGACGACGTAGAGAGCCAGAGATGGACACGGTACACGCCTACACGGACACTCACTCGGACTGGGCTTTCAATTATTGGACTGCAGAACTGGGCTTGGGGTTATCAATGTGTTATTTTCTTCAATTTAAAAAAAAAATTAAATGGGCGGGTACGGGCAGCCCGTGCCTGTGCCCGTAGCCCGCCCATTTAATTTGTAAACCCGCCCATTTAAGCCCGCCCGTTTATTTTCTTTTTTGGGCGGGCCCAAACGGGCCCAATTTCGCCGGGTTGCGGGCGGGTGGCCGGGTTTCGGGTTACATGCTCAGCCCTATTTAGGACGTCCCAAAAATCTACGTTGTATTAGTGATTGAGCCGGGCAATTGTGAAGCGACCTCTTTCAAATTTTTTTAAATAAAAGACTTGGAGGTCACTTCTTATTACAATGTCAAGAGAACAAAAACTTGTTGATGGTGGCACTTAATTCAACCTGCTTGTCGGGACTGCTACCAAAATTGAAGAATTTGGAGCTTAAATAATATTGTTCAGGCTGTTTTATTTATAGAAAGATGAACGATAAATATTCAGTTGGTTGCCTTCTTATTAATCTTGTTCTGCTGCTGTGCTTGATTTCATCCATAAGTAACATCGCCTGTGTAGATCTCTAAGTATTGGTTGGAAGCTGATCTTTAGACTTTTTCATGAGATGAATGAACTACACAAAGTATCAGCATCAGAAGCGGTACAAACTGTTGTTAGACCCTTTCTTTCCGCCGTGTCATTGTACTGAGAAAAAGTTTAATTGTCTCTGCCTAGCCTCTTTTACGATGATACTGCATTTTGAGTTCCCTTTTTTCAACTGGTCTTCAGGCATCAACGCTACCTATGCGCCAACACACTCTTTAACACCTCGATTTAGCTTCATATTGCTGACAAGTTAATTTTAATGCTCAAATGAAATAATCTTGAATGTGTCATGATAATTGCAGCATTGTTCTCTTACATGGACCTCCTGGGACTGGAAAGACGTCTTTATGTAAAGCATTAGCACAAAAATTATCCGTTCGATTCAATCAAAGGTGCATAAATCTACATTTCTAATAATTTCTTCAGTCTTTTGTGTGAGTGTATTCTACCAATTGGTGAAAACAATGGGTCAAAAATGAATTCACTAAGTTTCTGGTTTGAATTCATTCAGATATCCCCAGTGTCAGCTGATTGAAGTTAATGCACATTCTTTGTTCAGTAAATGGTTCTCTGAAAGTGGCAAGCTGGTATACTTGTGCGCCTTTACCTTATACTTCTGCCTCTTCCTTTGATCTACCTTTCGCTTTTCCTTCATGCATGTGCTGAATAGGAGCTATGGTGCTTGATGTGTCTGTGAGTTGCATGTTCGTTTTCTGTGTCGTGACAATTTTGGACATATCTATGACAAAACACACTTGAAAACACGTCTATCAGTGCTTAGCGGGATTCTGACCGTGTACAACCTGGAAATGAAGAAAAATTGTACATTGGTCGACCAATATTAATACTGATATTAGTACAAAAGCAAATAACTGTTTATTTATGGCTGATTAGTTAAGGTTCTTTAACTCTTTGATTTATACGGCTAGATCTAGGGTACAAGTGGAAAAAGAGCTCAGTTCATTAGCTCCCTAAGCAAAATAAAATATTAGTGAAAATTATTCGCAAGTAAAAGACCAAATTACCGAGACAGAAGAGGAAACAACGCTGAACAGAACTTAAAACGTAAATCAGCGATCAGCTACAAAAAACATCCACACGCGAACGCACCCGGTCAAGTCTGAAGTTAGAGACTAGAAATTCTGAATTTTAGCTTTCTAGTCAGGTTTTACTTTAACATCGACTGTACATGAAAAGGCCGGATGCCAAGAGTATTGTGCCATTACATCCATTTAAGAATTTGTGATGTTCATGCGACGGTGTTAATATGTCGAAATGCAAAACTGCCAACCCAGAAAATATGCAGTATACCTTCGAGGAACTGTCTTTGTACAACTTTTGTCATATTGATAAATGATAATGTCTATATCTTTCATGGAACATTCTTATAGGTTGCAAAGCTTTTCCAAAAGATTCAAGAAATGATAGAGGAAGAAAACAATCTGGTATTTGTTTTGATTGGTGAGTCATAATATGACTTGGCTTAATGGTCACGTTACAATCACCCTTGTGCATGCTTGATTATAAATGCTTGTGATCCCGCAGATGAAGTTGAAAGCCTTGCTGCTGCCAGAAAAGCTGCTCTATCTGGTTCTGAACCTTCAGACTCTATTCGGGTAAAATCTCCCTCCCCTCCTCCGTACGGGAGTACAAGAAAGACTAATGTTCTGTTCGTCTCCTTTTGAACAAAATATAAAACGTTATACAAATGTATAGATATAAAATCCAGACGTATGAGCTGTTTTTTCTTTTTGGTGTGAATTAGTGTACACTGAATCCGAATCTGCAATTTCAGGTCGTCAATGCATTGTTAACTCAGATGGACAAGTTAAAATCTTCTCCAAATGTGATAATTCTAACTACATCCAACATAACTGATGCTATCGGTGAGCCTAAAATTTCCCTCATTGACTTAGTTTATTCCTTCTTCGGTTTCCACTTCCTCTCTTCAGTGCCGGTTGGAACGGACAATTTACAAGCCGCAGATCATTCATATTTATCAGTTACGTTGCAGATATTGCTTTTGTTGATCGAGCTGATATCAAAGCATACGTTGGTCCTCCAACTCTTGAAGCTCGCTATGAAATATTAAGGTCGTGCTTGGAGGAATTGATGCGCACAGGGATCTTGACAAGTGTACAGGTGCGGAGTGTTATCGTTAATCTGCAGGAAATCCAACACCAACCTCCCCTTCCCCTCCCCCCCCCCCCCCCAAAAAAAAAAGAAAAAGTAATCGCGCTGATAATTTGCAATCTTTATTCGTTTTCGAGGTTGTTTCATTAATCTGATGACTAAAATTATCCAACCCACACCCCACCCAAAGATAATCGCGTTGATAATTTTTAATCTTTATTCGTTTTGGAGGTTGGTTCATTAATCTGGTGACTAAAATCATCCATAATTGGTTAGGATTGTGTGAACATCAAACTTCCAAATTATGCTAATGCGAAGGAAAAGTTGAACACGCCTCAGAATCATGAAGCCGCCCAACTATGTAAACATTTACTTGAAACTGCAGAGGCATGTGAGGTAGGGACCAAAAATAACTATGAATATTTGACCTTCGCAATTTTTTTTCAATTGAACTTGAATGTTGCCTTTAATCTGTTTGCAGGGAATGAGCGGAAGGTCTTTGAGAAAGCTTCCATTCTTGGCACATGCTGCCCTTGCCAGTCCTTCAGATTGCAACCCATTTAAGTTCTTATGCACAATGATAGAAACAGCGAAGAGGGAGCGCTCTGAGCTTCCCGACTGAAATGCTCGACTGCAATACAATATGATAAATGTATTTACAGCCACAATATTCTATTTATATAACATACAATGAATGACTGATCCCGTAGCGAGTAAGCTTGCTCATAAAAAATGCTTTGACCTCAGGAAAGCCGAATCCTTTTTCTGGACTCACGAGCAAGACCAGTTAGATTGTGGACACGAGACTCTTAACCCAGATGATCCAGTATGAACAGGATGCGTATATTTCACGTTCTTTTTTTTTTGGTTACAAGGGGCAGGATTGAACCCGCACGCGCACACCCCACACACACCCATACCACTAGGCCAAACGGCCGGTGGTATATTCCACGTCCATTTGACTGCACGGCATCACATACAGGTGATCAAGCAGTTAAGGATGGCTCAACCCGAACACACTCGGGGGATGGATGCCTCCACTTCGTGAGAATCAAGCTAAGCTTGCGTTCTGACAGGTCTCAATATTTTGCTCATGGGTGGTCAATATTATTAACAATACGTAAAAACAAGCATATTTTCCCTTTTTATTTTGCAATAATCTCCCAAGTCCGATTTTTAAAAAATTGCAACGAGAGGACAATGGAATGCTTATCAATTAAGGTCCACAGCTTCCTTAAAGTGATGCATTGATACTGCGACCACCTGCTTTGCTCTAAAGGGAGTAAATATGCGTAAAATGAAGTTGGAATTTAATTAGAACAATAACAAGAAGAATCACAAATATCATAGAAAAGCTTTTAAGTTGAACTAATTTAGAGTGAAATACATCCCCCTTACAATTTATTTCTTACGTAATTTCACAAGCTTCTACGTCCAATTTATTTACGAGTGTACACGAGTTGTAACAGGAACCTTAAGAAGAAAATTGCCGTTAACAGCATTAGTGATACCTCACCGCCTCTTGCAACTCATCAACGACGCCTACCATCATCACGTCATGTCTTCGTGAATTTCCAACAGGAAAAATATATAACATTAAGATCCATCCAACTTGATCAAATTTGATTACAATCTTTATCTGAAGAAAGTTTGTTACATGCTGCGGAAAATTTTTCTAGGGATGCAGAAGCAGTTGTGC
This sequence comes from Neltuma alba, assembly GCF_004799145.2. Lineage (NCBI taxonomy): Eukaryota > Viridiplantae > Streptophyta > Magnoliopsida > Fabales > Fabaceae > Neltuma > Neltuma alba. The sequence continues at coordinate 55,369 of NW_021637734.1, forward strand.
TACTCTTCGCAGAACCAAAAAGTTCGCAAATTTTATTGTGCGTACGTATGTGTGGAGGGCACTTGTAAAGCAGATCTTTGGCCTCATAATGTCTGCCTTCTTTGAAGAAGGACTCAAATATGTGAAGGTAAGTTGAAGAGGACGGGTAATTTTTCACACTCAATACCTTCAGAAATTCTTCAGCATCCGTTACAGTTCCTGCCTGTGAGATATACTTCACAAAGGGTTCAGAAAATGGAGGGAAGTTATGTTGCTTCATCAAACGAAGAAGCTCTAGTGCCTCATCAAGTTTGCTGACCTCTAATAGCTTGTTAATCAGCTTCTTGTATGTAGCTTGCCAGGGAGATACATGACACTTACCAACTATCTCTAAAAGCAAATTGTATGCACCATCTATTTTCTTTTTATTGAGAAAACCATCAACAAGAACATCCAATAGATCAGCATCTGCTTCACCGCCCTTCTCAATCATCCTTGCAAAACAAAGTAAGGCCTTTTCAACTTCATTAGCAGCACAATGCCCTTGGATCAAAATAGTCCAAGTCTTGATATCAGGAATGCATCCACAAGATTCCATCTCATCCAGCACTCTACACGCTTCTTCAAGTCTTCCCACTTTACAAAGTCCAAAAACCAATTGACTGTAGGTGATGTTATCAGGCTCATAGCCATCATTTCGCATAACCTCAATGATCTTTTCAGCTTCATCAAATTTCCCAGCACCTGTCAGTGACCTGTGGACACCATCGTAGATTGCCTTGGAAAGTGTATGCCCGCAAGACGCATATTTTTTCACCACTCGATCCACTAAATCTAAATTTGGAGGATCACCTCCAGAGATGCACTTTAGAAGGACACTGCAATCCTGAGTAGATGGCTTATATGGGCCATCCATCATAAGCTCATAAAGCTTAACAGCGTCCTCAATCATCTTGTTCTTTAAAAAATTTCTAGATATTTTTACATAAGTATCAATATCCATTTCATGACCCCCACTCTTCATCTCCTCAATGATACTCCAAAACTCCTCAATTGAATCATCTCTTGCAATAACTCTAGCAACTGCATTATAAGTCACTGAGTTGTGCTCATAATCAGAGCCCTTCCCAACCCAATGAAAGAATTTGAAGGCTTTTAAAGGGCAATGCCGAAGTTCTTTCAAGACCCTTAAAACAAAATTATCAGACGGCAGAATTTTAAGTCTTGCCAGATCGTTCTCAACCTCAGGAGTCCATTCTGATCCTGAAATGACATCAACCACCTTAGCAACAACATTTCCCATTGCACTTTCCTGCATCATCCGATTATAGAAGTGGGTAAGAGCAACAGAATCACCCTCCATCTTTGCCATCTTAAGAGTCCTTAAAATTGTCACGTAAGCCTCCTGATCAATGAAAAAGCCTTTCTCCTTCATCACCCTTAGGGTTATCCAGAATTGTTTCATGGTCTGCTTTGTCGCTAAAATCCTAAGCAGTAAGCTATACATTGACGAACTTGTTATAAACAAGTTCTTATTGTTAACCCAGTTGAAGAAGCCAAAAACTTTTTCCGGATTTTTTTCAAGTTTCTTCAAAATGTATACAACAGTTTCATGCGTCATAGAGGGGCAAGATTTCTGTAACTCACCTTCCAACCCATCAGACCAATCGTTGGCTAAAAGAAGCTCCACAACAGAGTCAGGTTTTGATGATAAGTAGAGCTTTTGATTAAAGCAAGAGGGATGAAAAGCATGATACCGGGGCTCAAGGGGAGACGTATAAAGAGAGAAACGAGTCGCCAGGTGGCTCAATGATTGAGTAATGCACATTTGGCCAGCGTATAACGAATCAATGGTTTTAAGGAAACCATAAATTGCCTTCACCCCCCTCATCACTGCACGGAGGGATAACACAATTGTTACCGTGTTACATCAATAACGCCACAATTCAAAGAGGAAGAAGAAATCACCACAAGAGCAGTAAGCACAAATAATCTCAGTACACATTCTTTCATTAAATTCTTGATTTTCAATTTCAACACCAACATATAAATTGGCCGAAATTCAGAACAGATTTCGACACTTAATGGTTGGCTGTAACGTCTGAAATTTTTTCTCTATCTCAAAGTGTATGTCAAATTACATGAACAGAACTGCAGGAAAACATAACCAGACGAACCTCCAGAAATATGCTCTTAAGAATGTAGGTCGTGACATCAATTATGTGACCACCTAAAAGGCCAGATTCATATCGATGACAACCAAGGCTGTCAAAACTGGACCGCCTGGAACTGGTATCTGGTCCGGTCCGGAACAAGGCCAAAACTGGTGGAAAACTAGTCAGCACCGGTCATGAACCATTTTTTTTTTTTAAATTCTAATAACCCAAAACTATGTTATTTTGTGTTTTGATTTGTTTTTATATGTATACATATGATGATTCAATGATATTTTAGTTAATAATTGAAGTTTGTGTTGGTTTAGTTGGACTATCAAATGATTTTACTGATTTGTAATGGATAATAAATTATAAACTATTATTATAATATTGATATTATTGACTATAAATTTGACATATATAATAACAACGTTATTTTTATATACATTCTCTAAGTGAATTGTTGCCCCAATCAGTTCAATGACTGGCTTGTTGACAACATTGATGATAGAAAAAGAGTGTCTCCTGCATTTTTTTTTCTCTGAGCTATGAAACTCATACATTCTTTCAAGGTAAATAGACAACCTGACGTGAAAACCAAATGCAGCAGATATGGGGTATTCACTATTCAAATTCTAAAATCATAAATTTGTGTGGAATATAGCAGTCAAACCAATTGAGCAAGGTTAACCAAACTCAAAAGAATCGAAAATGCAAAACAGGCAGGGTGAGTAAGAGGGAGAACGAACCAGAACGGAGGAGATGCCGAGATGCAAAACTGAGAACGAGTAGACGAGCTTCACTATGAGAGAGAGACGACGGCGACCACGACAGAAGAGACTCGGTGAGCTTAACCCGAAGGGAAAGACGGAAAAGAAAGAGACGCGAAACTACGACCACGACGGAGAGGGAGATGGAGACGAGCAACCACGACGGAGAGAGATACGAGGCGCCGAGGTTGCGGAAGGGGAAGGGGAAGGAGATATCAGAGAAGCAAAGCAAGAGAAAGTGAAGCCAACCAGCTGGCTCGGTCCTTTTGCAATTCCATGGTAATCTGGGCTTAGGGTTCAGGCTGTGAGGTGGGCTTGTCATCCGGTAAGGGGTACGGAACAGCTCCACAAAATCATTTGGATCCGCATAACCGGATTTGTTTTGATGAAGGAAAGTATATTTTTGTCCTTCACTTTTAACATTATTTTTTTTGGGTTAAGGTGCAATTTTAACAACAAAATTTACCCTAAGGAGCACTGGGCACCATAAAATTTATTTGGGTGCAAAAATATACATGAAGTTGTCAAAAGGGAGCATATGGCACCATGACGTTAACGTTTGTCAGTTTACCGTTAGAGGGGCCCAGAAAGTCAGTTTTAAGGTGCATTTTTAACAACAAAGTTTGCATCAAGGGGCATTAGGCATCATGAAATTTACTTGGGTGTAAAAATATACATGAACTTTGGAAAAGGAAAAAAATAACAAAATTCTTCAACTTCCATAAACATCCATTAATTTTATTCTTTTCAGTCTCACCAAATACTATATTTTCTCTCTATAAATTTCTACTTCTAACCCGATCCATCTTTCTCTCATCATAGTCAACACGCACACTCTCTCTGTTATGTCGTTTTCTGAGCCTCCAAGCCTTTTATATGTATTTAAGCAAAACACATCTTTCCCTTTTAGGATATGAGGTTCATTACTTGCACCCGAGTACTACCTCTAGTTCTTAATATAGGATACAATAGACTAATTTGAGGAGATTAAAATAAATAAATAAATTACTTCAAATATTATATTATTTATTTATTTGACGCAATAACATATAGTACATGATCTCTCTAAAATATTTATATGCATCATTAAATTATATATTAGTTTACAAGCCAAGAAAATTAATTTGGAGAAAAAGCAATAAATATAATATGTTAAAGTTATTTATTTATTTATTTTTAATCTCCTCAAATTAGTCCATTGCATCCTATATTAAGGATTGGAAGTAGTACTCAGGTGCAAACAATAAACCTCATATCCTAAAAAGGAAAGATGTATTTTGCTTAAATACATATAAAAGGCTTGGAGGCTAAGAAAACGACATGACAGAGAGAATGTGCGTGTTGACTATGATGAGAGAAAGATGGATCGGCTTGGAAGTGGAAATTGATGGAGAGAAAATATAGCATTTAGTAAGACCCAAAAGAATAAAATTAATGGACATTTATGGAAGTTGAAGAATTTTGTTATTTTTTTTCTTTTACAAAATTCATGTATTTTTTTGCACCCAAGTAAATTTCATGGTGCCTAATGCCCTTTGATACAAATTTTTTTGTTAAAAATGCACCTTAAAACTAACTTTCTGGGCTCCTCTAACGGTAAACTGATGGATGTTAACGGCATGGTGCTAGATGCTCCTTTTTGACAACTTTATGGTGTCCAGTGTCCCTTAGGGTAAACTTTGTTGTTAAAATTGCACCTTAACCCTTTTTTTTTTTTTTTTTAAGAATCACTTTTAACATTATTGGCAATGCATTACAAAGACTATTTTGAATTTCATACAAATGAAACATGCAAAAAGACGTTAAAATTATCTTATTTTTATTGCATTTTTATATTTAAAAAATGCTCACTGAAACGTAGTTTGAAATCCTTTTCAGGGAAACAATTATACTCTGTAACTTCCACTTAACAGGACTTTTAGACCATCATTTAATTGATATAAACTTTTAAACCAAAGTAATTTATAATTCATGAGCACTATTATTTATTTTAAAATTTTTAAAAATAACAGATATGGGTATTACTCCTATATTTTATGGATTTTTGTAATTTTTTCCTCAACAATCAACATTCATAATGTGAACTTAAAATGGGGACAGAAAGATATATTCTGTCAGAATACTCACCTGAACTATAAAAATATTGACATTCTAACTCTACTCTAATTGTACATTGACATGGTGGAGGCCAGATTTTAATGTTGGACAGTGAACTAAGTTAGAGCATACTCCTCCGATCCTTAATATAAGACCCATTTAACTAATTTGATTAGATTAAGGAAGTTAGATAAATTAGTTAATTATAAGAAAAGTGACACATTTTTCCTAAAACACCATAATCATCTTTTTTAATACCCCTCTCCCTCTTCTATTTGATTATGGTTGAGGGAGTATCTATAGGGGTAATTTAGAGAAATTAATAAATATGAGAAATGGATATTATATTTAAGACCAAAATCAACTCAAGAATTGGGTCCTATATTAAGGACCGGAGGAGTATAAACTTTGGCAGCAAAAAACCACCTAAACATGCAAATCAACACAACAAAACTACCAACTTATGCAAGCGTGGATACAACATAAGCAAAGAGGACAATTCAACTTTTAAGTAATATTGTAATGATGATGATTAGTTTTTCAGGATAAGTTATGATAATGACAGAGTGAGTGGTAGTCTTAGTCTTAAAACATGTTCAATTAAGATCAATCATTTTTATTATAAAAAATACTGTTTTTTTCATTTATACACAGTCAGAAAACACTTCCTTCCGACAAAGAGAGGGTGAAACATTAATATCCTCTCAACCAGCTGAGCTCGCAGTTGCCTTTCAGGTTTACTCAAGTCGATTCGCCAAATGGTTTTTAAAGCATTATATAATTATGTGCAATATACAACATGATATCATATAATTATATCTTTTAAGTAATTTTGTTATGTATGTATTTCCTATACTCATATTTGTATCAAGCATTAAATTGTAAAACTAGCATCATATGAGCTATGAACTATGTATCAAATGGGAATATTGCGCGTACGTTGTTATAGCGTATTAATTTGTGAGCTTTGGAGAAGTACTAGATTATTCATGACACAAACATACGACACAACAAAATCGTCATCTGAACCGCCATTAGTAATCACAAGCATCTATGATTAATTAAAGTTTAAGACGATGTTTTTCAATTAATCAATGGGCGTATGATTTGGGTTTCCAAAACGGCAAGATTCTTATCATTTTGATTTGATGAGTGAGAGAAAGAGAGAATGTTGGAAATTAAACAAGAAGCACCAGCTGGGAGAACAAGTGGTTCCGAAAATTGTATAAACTTCTTGGGGCCAAAGCCAGCGAAAGATAAAAGCAATCACAAAAGCCAACAACTTGAAGCAGAACTTTCCACAAATTAAACCACCTTTTTGAAAATGCTCGGCACAAGTTGCTAGTTTGCCCACCTCTTTATCCCGCTTCAACAGTTTTTTGGCTCTTGGGTTATATGATAAAATTCTATCCATTTTGATATAGCCATGCGCAAGAGAGAAGTCTAGTTTACAACCCACACACACACACACGTCTCTATCAATCTCTTTTTAAATTTAGGTTCTTCTTTTCTTTGCATTCCCCCTGGAACGTGAGGACGTGATGGGTCTGTACATTAAAGTGGGAACGCATGTGCATGTGAAAATATTGAGATTAGGCTGCACAATCAGCACACTGCGCACTCATCGCTTTCTCTGTTTGTGCCCTGAGAATTGAATAACAAGTTATAGTTACCTCATGCATATATGCACATTGCCTGGCGGGTGTCAAACTGTCAAATCACTTTTTTTTTTTTGAGAAAAAGAATTATCATTGTTATTTTTGAAATGTAGCTCCAATATGGATAAGTTTTGCTGATGTTTTTAATTTTTTATCTCTCATTTAATTTTCATGTCATTATGAAGTTGGATAATGCAAATTGCAAACTACAAACATGGCTTATTTATGTATAGTGCTTCCATTTCCATCCATCCTCCTCCTCCTCTCGCTGATTGAATGACGTGTCCCTTCTTTTGCTGCTGATTCTTTTGTAATCAATATAATGGCGTGGTTATTAGTCTTGGATTTTCATTCTGCATGGACATAGATCGCATTTTCTTCTTCTGTCCCCAAATACTTTTATGTCTGTGTTCTATGGTATATTTCTCTGATACGGATAATCCTTCTATAAATAGGAAAATTATTATTTGCAAATTACTCTTTTTGTTCTCATCATTACAGGGTCTGTTGCAACTTGTAAATTGTAAGATATTAATAGATGGTTTAGTTGAATGCTTTACTTATAAATTATAATACTCATCAATAGATGTTTCTGGGAGAATCATATCCCAAAAGCTAGTCATTGGAGGTGACAAATCCAAGATCTTATAAGACTCTCTTTCAAGGAAATACGCCTAATGTAGGACTTACAACTTAAATACAGATGAAATACTATCAAAGGAAAGTTAAATTCATAATTAGATAAGGAGACATGCATTTGTGGATTGATGATCTCATATATCATTATTCCCTTTCTTTGCATTTTGTCGAAGATATACGTTGAATAGAGTAATGTGAAAGTAAAATGAGAGAAACTCTCATTCACACCTCACTCCCTGTAATAATCAACGATTTGTAGTATCCCGTGTCGGCTTTATCATATAAACAGTTTCTTTCCAAAACCTGAAGCAGTCTCCAAAATCCTGGACTATTTGTCGAAGGACACTTCAGTTTTCAATAGAGGGTAGGGCTCAATTATGAGCTGTATTGACTTGAAACTGTGATATATTTGTAACCGATCGACGCACGAATGCATGCATTTCTGGAAATTATTTGAAACAGAAATGTGCATGATCAGACCCCACAGAAACTGCAGCTAGAAACAGTGGGAGATTAATTAAACTTTGGTGAGGATCGATCCAAAAAGTTGTCTTTATAATAATTTAATGTTACAAGTCAGAAAGAGGGGAAAAAGAAAGAAATGCTTCAAGGTCCTTTTCATTAGAACCGACCTTTCAGCCTAAGGCTTCGCCTTTCGCTTGTCTTTATTATCTTTTTCTATATTTTCTGCATGCATCTGTCCAGGATTTTGATTGCCTTTATTACTTTCCTTTGTGTGTCCCAACCAATCAAACTATGGTTTATTTTCTTCCAATGGTGAAAAGGCGTTCTAGTTAAAATAATGGACGACTTTTTTATGCTTTCCAGAGTTTTCGTTTCGATTCTTTGAAGTAATGGGATAATATGGGCCTTATTTGATCTTTTTGTTTGTTTGTTTGTTTTGACAATAGTTTTGTGAAATTAATCACTTAAAATCAGTTTTGAAAATAGGAAATCAAATAAGGTAATTTTCAGTTCATAAACTTAGGAAGATTTAAAATCTAAAATCATATTTTCCTTAAAATAATTACAACTCCTTGTTCGCAACAAACATGGCAAGTTGCAAAGATTAAAAAAATAAACGAGGTTTGTGGAAGAACAGAGGTCTAGTGTTGTTAATATAATAAGAAAATGCAGGTCTTTCTGGCAAAAAAAGAAAAAGAAAAATGAAAGTCGTGCATGTGAGAGAATATTCATTAATAAAACTTGGAAAATTTGGGGAAAAGGATGGCAATGTCATTTAACTAGTAACATTTTGGAGTTGAGAGAACCGAGACACAAGAATAAAGGAAAATCCACGTGTCGGTTATCAATCGCGAAGCTTTTGTGTGTTGGGAAAGCTTTCAGAGTGTCAGACACCAAAGTATGAGTGAGCAAAGCCATCGCCAGCCAATCAAAAGCTGCTGACGGAGAAGCAAATCCTCTCTTCGGGCGTTTTCTTCTCTGGCCACTGCTTGTTTCTGACGAACGACGCCGCCACCACCATCATTGAACTCTGCCTTCTCGCCGGAACTGACAGCTGATGCTATGGACTTTGACTTCAGGTCTTTCGGTCTTCATCCTGCCAAACATCTCTCTGCTGTTCAAGCTGCTCGCCTTCACTCTGGTACTTCCTTTTTTTCACACTGTTGTTTTTTTTTTTACTGTTAAGCATTTCTGGTATGTCGTGTTCTTTGGTTCGACTCCCCCCCCCCCGGCTTCTCGGGATTCCCTAGTCTTGTAATCCTCTCGTCCTTCTTGGGGTACAAGTGAATTTGGTTTAGCTGAGCCGAGCACAGTACAATGTATTCGACGTAGAAGTCGTACCATGCTCTCCTTCTAGATAAAGGACCTAATTTTAGGAAAAAGGTGCAGACTTTGCGATGTTGCTTTTACCACTTTCCAGAAGTAACTGCAGATGCTATTGATCCAAGATATAGATGGCTTCCATTGCTCTTCGTTTTTCGCTTTTAATTAATTAAACCAGTAGTCAATGCTTTGGATACGCGCATTTAAGGTTCTGACAAGCTCTGAGATGCAATACAATGATCCTAATTTGGATACGTATGGATATGATTATTTGTGTGCATGAAAAGGCTCGGAAATCTGATATCTTAAATAGATGTTTGTTGGGGACTCCACTAAACTTCCATATCTGTTCGTCTTACCAAAATAGTTCGTCCACCGCCGTCGGATATATTCTCTGATTTCTGTACATTAAGCACCTCTGAATCTCTCAAGAGTTTGTCAAAGGGGTTTGTTTTTACTCTATTAATGATAGTAAAACCCCACTGGCTCTGAGATTGGGGGCTGTCGGTTAGAGCCGAGCAAAATGACAAACTACATTGAGAAGAAATGCGACTCGATTGATGAAGAGCGTCAAGAGTTGCTAGCTGAAATCGGACAGCTTCGGCAATCCATTGCAAGGATGAAGCAGTCTTCGGTCTTAATGGTTGAGGGAAAACCCGTATTGTGTCCTCTGACAGGGTTGCCTCTTCAATTAGTGAGCGAGGATGAGATGGAAGATGAGGGAGCTGGAAGTCATGTTGATTTTGAGGATGATGATGAGGATGATATTGTGCTAATTGAAAATCCATTTGACTCAAATTCTGATGAAGGTGAAAACTTTTTAAATTCCAATATTTGTTTTTATAATCCCGAGAGACTCTGGAAGAAGAGGACCTCACTTCCCCGCATAAATTGCGTTTCCCCACTTTCAGCCATTAGTGTAGGAAGCTGGGTCGGGGTTCGAATCTATCCCATTTTCTGATGTCTGCCCCTTATCTCTTTCTCAGTCAAGTTCGTAATTCTTGACATTTGATATGTTGCTTGCAATGTCCTAAAGAGATTAATTCACACATAGGAGCCCTATTATGATGCATAAGACGTTGGAGTTTTGTGGTGAGCTGGTTAATGTGCATGAAATATAGACTACTATCAAGTAAAATGGACGCTCGTGTTGCCTTTGTTTGCTGGAATGCTCTTTTTTTCTTGAATTTATACAATTGAGTTCTGTGTTTCTGCTGGGAATAGCTTGCTGACAACACGCCGTATTTACTCATGCAGATAACCTTTCAGTGTTCTATGAGTCGGATGGAGATGATGATGCGCGATCTTATTTTCCATGTCCTTTCTGTTATGTGGAAATCGAAGTTCCTGTTCTCTGCAGCCATCTGCAAGAGGAGCATTGCTTTGACCTAAATAATGCCGTATGACTTTCTGTTCCTTAAATTATGTTTATGCAGAAATTTTTGTTCACATGATTCCTTATTGTATTGAAACTCTATTGTTCCTTTTTCCTTGATTGATTTGAGTAGACTGTACTTACTTGGTCTTAGTTTTAGTTCCTTGTTTGTGTACTTCTGTTTGAAATATCTGAACAAAACATTTTTGTACCTAGTTGATATAATACCTTATCCTTACCTGAATCAGATGATAAGGATGAGACAGAACATTTATAAACATCATGTATTATTATTGAATTCCGAGTGACTGCTACAATGTTCCTGTTTCAGGTTTGCCCTCTCTGTGCTGCAAACTTAGGGAGGGATGCAAATGCACATTTTATTGTACAACATTCCAGCTCGGTTAAGGTATGTCCTGAATGTATTCTGGTGTGTTTTTTTGGGCTTTTTAAGCATTTGTTTCTTGTATAATGTAGTTGAATGTGTGTACTGATCTCATGTTTTACAGCGGAGGCGCAAGCCTGAGAAATCGAACAGCTTGTCTGGTAATTCAGCGATGTTTGGCAAGAAACTGGTGACTAGTGCGAGGGGAAACCGACATGACCCAACAACTGATCCTCTTCTGTACCCCTTTGTCTGCAATAGCTCCATTCAAAACTCCGACAGTGTTCATCAAGATGAACTCTCCAACAATGTCTCAACCATTTCTGAGGGAAACAGGTATGGCTCTTTTTCCATCTGAGATTCAGCAGTAATGAGAAGTTAGTATATCAACTTATCAAGAGAAGCTTCCAGTTTAAGAGTGGACCTAATGTATATGAATGTACTCAGAAATCAACCGTTTTGCCTATTCAATCTTGGCTGAACTCCTGTTGTGGGAGACAATAGACATTAGAAATTAAATTACTGACTTGATATTGACTAAACTAATAGTGAAGTAGACTATGGATTCACCGCATTCCACTCTATATTTCACTATTCTCTACAAATAAAAACGTTTCTTCTTATGATATTTGGGAAATTCTATAGCTGTTGGCATTACATTAATTGCTGAATGATTGTATCATACCATCTTGTATATTTCTGAGTCAACGAGGAACTCATTCTTATTTGGGATATTTGCATTATGATCCTTTTCACTTAAGGAATATTTTGAAATATCCACAAGGGATAGCAAGATTATAGTTTAATTGCAATTGGTGGGAGAAATTAATATAGACATGAACATTCTAGCGCGCGACGATGAACTGAGAAACGAGTTACTGGTTTGAAGTGAGAGCTATAGACATGATAAGCTGGCTGCAAAAGCGAACGCTTTTCAGACAGCGTGGCAATAATTTTCTGGTTTTTCTGCATTATAATTACTTTGCTAGGTGTGCTTAACATGATTCTGTCGGTCATAAACATACAACAGTAATAAGAATGATCTAGTGCATTTAACAACCAGTCCATTTTATCTACTGCCAGTGTCAAAACAAGTTAAGCTAACCCGTACTACAAATACACAAGGAGTGAGAATTTGAATATTCTTGGCTGAACTGCTCCGTTATTTTCACCAGTCTCTGGTTTAGGAGGTTAAGCCTTGTGCTGATTATTTAATTTTGATGTAAATTGATCTTGCTTATGTTCTAAAAGAGCTTACATGCATTTCATTGGTGCTATTTCAAGGGCAAGTCTTCATTTCCTGCTTCTCTCTCACACTGTGGTTAACTTGAAAAACTTGTGTTCATTTCAACGAAATCTGCATGGTTGCATCTTTGAAGATTAATTCCAAATGTTAAAATTCAGGTTATGGTTTTCTCTGGGCAGGGCGGGTGATGAAAAGGATCAGCGGGAGAGAAAGCAGAAGGCGGATTTTGCTCAGCAGTTGATAACATCAACCATCTTCCAAGAGTTATGGTGGTAGAGTTGCTCACTGCTACATGAATCATATACATGTATATTGGAAACTGAAGGTTCCTTCTTGAGACAGCCCTTGATATTGGTTCAACAGGCACCGTATTTAATGGCAGTGCATGGACTTAGGATATCACAGGTGTATTCATGAAGCTCCCAGAGATGGAGGATCTTTATCTCTCTGTAGACTGCTATAAAGAACCATACCTATATATCAGTATATGGAAAGATGAAATTGCATTTTATTTAGGTATCTCCTCTGTTATGCGTCTCTTTTTTAAGTTTTTAAAGATCAAACCATTACTGTCAATCATTTGCATCGAATAGAATAAGGACTATTGGAAGCACTCATGATATGAAACCACAATGCCAAGGGGAAAATGAGATGAGACGCCCTTCCGTGATTCCATTCATCAAGTGGTGAATTAGACTTCCATTTGGAGGCATGAACCTCAAGGATGGAGTCAATCTGACCACATAACAAAGTTGAATCTGCATTTGAGTACCCAAAGGTTAGACTTAATGATAAAACTTATTTCGTATTACAATTCTTTCACTTGCTGCAAAGCTAGTGATGTAAAAACAGGAGAAGCCTATACTTGTTGACTAAACCTAACATGACACCTGATAAGCATTCAGTCTGTTGACCTCGGACTAGGATGAGATGTGGGCAACTGGGCATATAGGCCCTAGTAAATAGTGAACCCATTTTTCAGTGACAAAGTAACTCTTCTCTTACTCATTTATTTTCTTTAAAAATAAATTATTTTATTACTTTTATATATTTGATTATTTGTTCATTTAAGTTTGATTTATTTTCGTCCTCCTGGAACCAAAAAAAGAAAAAAAATTTTAAACTAAACATAATCAATGAATAAATATAGCATGAATAAGATATAAAACAAATTAAAGTTGAAAGAACTAAATTAAAACACAAGTCAGAAGACCAGATCTACGTAAGGTCATCAAAAGTTGAAGTTTCACGATAAGAAAAGATATATAAATCAGCAGTCTCAAATCTCAATAATATGCACATCCGATGATACTTGCTACATCTACTCGCCATGAGATTGTCATATGATTGAAGATCATAAGAAACAGTGACTTAGGAGGAGAACTACTTTCCAGCCTCATTAGATAAATCGGATATTCTCATGCAAGCAGAAGTTCAAGTAACCTCGAGTACTCATCAGACGAAACAATTGGGGGGGGGGGGGGGGAGGTAGAAGAGAGCATGCGAAAGATATTATCCAGCTTGACTAAACATCTCAAAGCAAAAGGATAGACCTACAAAATATAAGAAATTGGATATGGCATCAGTTCGTGTAAAATGGAAAATTAATCGCATAGAACTGTAAATAGGGAGATCTCCACCACTTCAAGAGTCCTGCTTGCTCTTGCACTCACTCAATGATCGATTGAATCACACCAGCTCCAACAGTCTTCCCTCCTTCTCTAATAGCAAACCTCATTCCTTGTTCACAAGCCACAGGCACAATAAGTTCAACAACCATCTTAACACGATCTCCAGGCATAACCATCTTTGATTCTTCATCCTTATCATTCATAATGGCAGTCACTTTCCAGTCACATCAGTAGTCCTCATGTAGAACTGTGGCCTGTAACCAGCGAAGAATGGTGAGTGCCTCCCTCCCTCTTCCTTCTTCAGGACATAAACAATTGCTTCGAACTTGGTGTGTGGAGTAATGGTGCCTGGCTTAGCCAAAACCATCCCTCTCTGAATATCAATCTTCTGGATACCTCTCAACAACAACCCCACGTTATCCCCAGCCATGGCCTCATCGAGAATTTTCTGGAACATTTCTACGCCAGTCACGGTTGTGCTTCTAGTTTCCCTTACACCGACAATATCCACAGTATCTCCAACCTTAATTGTACCTCTCTCAACTCGGCCTGTGGCCACAGTCCCACGACCCGTGATTGAAAACACATCTTCAATGGCTAGCAAGAAAGGAAGATCAGTTTGACGCTGGGGAATTGGGATGTAGCTATCCACAGAATCCATGAGTTCGTAAATTTTGTCGACCCATTGGCTTTCTCCTCGTTTAATGGTAGGATTCGCCATTAAAGCCTCCAAAGCGAGCAGAGCAGAACCAGAAATAATGGGGACATCATCACCAGGGAATTCATAAGAAGAAAGAAGCTCACGAACCTCCAATTCCACAAGCTGCAAAAGCTCCTCGTCATCAACCTGGTCTTGCTTATTTAGAAACACGACCATATTTGGAACACCCACTTGCTTAGCCAAAAGTATATGCTCCTTAGTCTGCGGCATTGGACCGTCGGCGCCGGAAACAACAAGAATAGCCCCGTCCATCTGCGCAGCACCGGTAATCATGTTCTTGACATAATCGGCGTGGCCAGGACAGTCGACGTGGGCGTAATGGCGATTCTCAGTCTCATACTCGACAGTGGCAGTATTAATGGTGATTCCACGAGCTCGCTCTTCAGGGGCAGCGTCAATTTCGTCATACTTCTTCGGGGCACTGTTTCCCAAAGCCGCTAAGGCCATGGTGAGAGCAGCAGTGAGAGTGGTCTTGCCGTGGTCGACATGGCCAATGGTGCCGATATTGACATGGGGTTTCTTCCTCTCGAACTTGCCACGAGCAGCTCGGATTGTGAAGGAGCGGTGGCGGGTGGTGGCTGAGGAGGGAGGAGGGAGAAAGGTGGAGGATTGTGGAGGGATTAATGAAGGAAGAGGAGAGATGGGATGAGGGGGATGTGAGTTTGTGGGGGTTTAGAGAGAGGGAGGGAGAGGAAGAGGAAGAGGAAGAAGGAGAGGAGAGGGATGGAGGAATATGAGCTTGGAGGAAGCAGAAGCTGTAGCTGAAGAAATTGCCATTAGAGAATCCGTGAGAGAGAAGAGAGTGGTGTGAGGGTATAGAGCAGAAGAACTGGAGAAGATAGGGGAAGAGGATGACGATTTCAGGATTTTGTTATCTGTGGCAGAATAAAAGAGGACCTCACATCGGCTCTATCCACTTCTGCCTCATTTCGGGTCTGGGGAGGGACTCTCCTTGCGAACAAACCTCGCATTGTGGAGCATGGAATTTTGGGGCGAATTTATTTACTTAATGACGTGTCGCACTCACAGAACACAAAATGTCCTTGGAAAAACACAATATATCCACCTACACCTGACAAGCAAATTTTCATGTTTTGGAAAATTACCTTTTTTGATTTAATATTATTTTTTAAGTCCAAAGTAGCTCTTTTTTATATTTTATATTTTCCATTATTTTGATAATAATTTTTTCATTTCTTTTAATTATGGCACAAATATTTATGTCTTCATTTATTTATATCTCCCTATTTAAATACTTGAGGCTGAAATATTTCCTTTATTATAGATGTTCAATGACTTGTATCATTTTCAGTTAAGAAATTTAGGTTAAAGAATACGAGTCCTAGTCATTGATCTTGACACGAACTCAATTGACATCCCCACACTGGCGAGCCTTGTTGGAAGTCTAATCTACCCTTCAAAATCCCACACAAAATTTCTCATAACAATAATAATAAGCCAGGGCCCTTGTCACAACCATTCAGCACATGAGCATTTAGTTGAAGATCAAACCAAAGGAAGCGAACGAAGTGTCCTCAAATTTGGCCTACATATGGAACAACCAAGGACCTCCACTGAATTTTCCCAAAATTAACGGGTTGTCTGTACTGTGGAGAAAGAATTGTCAGTGAGCATACGTACAAGTGTATACTTCCTAATTGAATGTCTATAGTCAGTATCAAAGTATATAACAGGGGGCGAGCTCTTGATGACTCAATTTCAAGGGTGATTCCTCCTCGTGGCCTTATGCTTCTTATCAGATCCTCCGGGCTGTGCAGAAAGTTCGATATTTTCTCAACGAAATCTCAGAAGAAATGACTTCCTGTATGACTTTGCTGCTTTGTCTTTTAACATGATGCCAACAATACCCATGCCAGCAGAATTACCATTAGTCATACCCCCTTTCAATCATTGATGATGAACCTAAAATATTGACAATAATTAAGTAACCCGAAGATTTCCAAATATGACACACAAGATTCTGAGCTCAGAATTTTTCTGATGACAGCTTTCTTGATGAGGATGAGCCCAGAAACCTCATAAACGCGCATTAAGCATTGGAAGAGGCCTCAAGTCTGTCTGCATCTGCACTGTCAGGTAACTCCAGGCTATATGCATTTAAAATCAGCTGCCGCACCTCAGAAGGGAGCTTCTTCAGAAAATCTGAGACGGCTAATTCATGTTTCTTCTCTAGTTTTTTTAAGTCTTCTTGCTGTGTCACCAACAATTTTTTTAGTTCTGAGGCAATTAAGTTGACATTTTCTAATTCAGAATCTCCTAATATGCTAGATTTTGCTTCTGGAGGAGATTCCCCTTCCGTTACTTTTGAATCCTTGGATGCTATCCTTCTCTCAATGGAATGAAAATCAGCAATCCCACTAGGTTTCTTTACTGAACTCCTATCACCATCATGAACACAGTTCTTAGCCTGCTGATGAACTGAGACAGCATCATTTCCAGTCAAGTTACTTTCCTCGGTGCCCACATCCACTTTACAGGACAGGTTAGAAGCATCGGCCCTTAAAAAAGAGTTTTTGACTGCTCCCTTGGGTGAGTCCGACCAGAACTTACGGCCAGAGGGTAATATATCCAGTGCAAGACTATCAGTAAAGTTGGTAGAGGCAAATCCGCTTGAAACTGCCGGCCCTTTGCCAGATCCATGGATGGGACTTTCACTGGGATTCCAAACTGGAAAGTGGTTTTGAATTTCTGACTCAATCATCTCAGCAATAGTTGTGACATCTTGATCAGAGAGCTCAAGCTCTTCAACCATTTCGCCAGCAACCCCAACTGCAGTGTCTGCCTCAATATTAAAAGGAAAGTGGATATTGCAAATACGACCTAATCCCACATAAACAGCAGCTATTTTAGATCCTCCAAAGGGGGAAAAAAATAATAATAGACAGTTAGATCTGACATTTGTGTGTATGTGTGAAAGAAAACCTGACAAGTCTACTAGTCTCAGTTTCAGAAATATTGTATTGACATCTTTCCGTTGACCTTCCACTCTAAATTCCCTGCTTGTCTCTGCAGAAATATCCTCAGTGAGTGCTTATGCCAATGGCATGAGGGCCACAACTATGTCCTACATTTGATAAATCAAATTGTAAAAGAGAATCGAGCAGTAGGAAATTTAGATGCCAAGAATGTTTACCAGCATGGTGAGTTTTAGGCCATAAAAAACGACTTATACCCTCAGTATCTTCGTCTAAATGAAGAAAGGAATCCATCAAGAGATCCTTAGCCGGTAATCGTTCAGATACATGGGCAATACACTTCCCTATAAATGCTTTCACCCTAGGATCTGTCACTTTTGCCAAAGATGCCGGCTTTACTCCCTACCATGAAGAGCACAACACAAATCATGACGATATATGAACCATAAATCCACCAGAATCACCACTTTTGAAGACTTCTCATCGAAGTAATTATTTTATACTGAGTATACCATATTAGCAAAACCAAGTCAGGTATAAATGCTTCAGAAAATCTGAATAGCTTATCCTTAACGAAAAGCAGCATGGCAACAAAAGGAACTATAATTAAAGCAACTGGATTGTACCTTGGATGGTACAAAAATATTCAAATCATGGAAATGCCACTTTTTTTTGCTTCTTAACTAGAGGAGAGTGATGATTGATGATAAATGAAGTTGAGACAGGAATTGCATTGCATGCTTGGTGTTGAAAGGAATTGGAAAATAACACACACTCTCAAAATAAACTGAAACCGAGATGTTAGTGTCCCACGACATGAGATATAGTCCAGAGATTGTGAAGCACTTACAGATGTCACCTTTTTGTATATTTGAGCGGCATTTGCACATTCAACATATGGGTACTCAAAGGTTACCAATTCTAGCAAGCACATGCCAAAAGCATAAATGTCAACAAGCTCATTGTATTCCTCTTCATAGAGCTCTGGGGCCATAAACTCTGGAGTACCTGATTTCGCGATGTGAATTACATATGCCTCGAGTTAAAATGATCCCACAGTAGTTAACAATCCAAAACACACACACACACAAACACACACACACACACACAAACGTCTCACTTAACAAATGCTACCTATGACACTATGAGCTGAATTGGCTTGTTGAAGAATGGCTGCCAGTCCCAGGTCACCAATTTTCACCTCACCTTGATTTCCATTGACAAAGATGTTGTCACACTTAAGATCTCGATGAATAATTGGTGGATCATGACTGTGAAGATAGAAAAGCCCCTCCAAAATCTGCCTAGACCATTTCTTTAAGGCTTTCAAGTCAACACGCTTGTGTTTCTTCCTGTATCTGCGTGAAGAAAATTGAACTTCGACACAAAAGCCCAATAAGACATGCAAAGGGAAGGGAATGGTTAGGACCATGATGAACCCAACTCACTGGCGTAATGTTCCTGAAGTAAATATTTCAGTGATGAAGTTGATGTTGCCATGCTCAGGATCAACCCATGAATTATAAAATGTGATGATATTTTTATGCTTTAAAGTCTTCAGCAGATGAACTTCTGAATACAGGCGTTCCAAATCTTCAGAATTATGCATTCGTTCATCCACTTTAACTTGATTCCATGCAACCTCAATTCCTTCCAACTCATCGAAAGCTCGATATCTTTCGTCGTTAAAATAAACAAGCCATCTCCTAAGGAAAAGAAAAAACAAAAAGAACAAAAAAAACCCTCCCTGAAGAGTTTCCTCAAAAATAACATACGTAGTTGCTTTCACCCAGAACATATTAATATAAACTGTCAAAGGAGGGGGGGAAAAAATAGTGCAAGGATACACTTCCTTGAAAGCTCCCTTCCCTAAAACTTCCTTGTACTGCAAGAATCAGACATCCGAAGTGAGAAATGAGCAAAACAGCCCGTTAAGGGACAATATTGATCAAAACAAGCCGCATTTTTGTGGGAGCGCTACATAATAGATTATAAAACTATGCAATAACAAACAAAACAATTAGCTAAATCAGATTGAACCAGGCTGCAAAATTATCACATTTCATACGTGGTTGAAAGCAAAAACACAACCAGATTAAAGAGGAGATAACGGGACAACTTCAAATAATACTGAAGCCAAATAGAAAAACAGAGTTCAAGTCCACAAAACAGAGGAAGCTGACCCGAACATAACGACCGGTGGGATCAACCTCTACAAATTCAGAGTCAGAGCTATCAAAGTCTCGTTGGGACGAATCCTGCAGCATTGCCGGAACAAAGACCTGAAGGCGGCTGCAACTGAGAATGAGGACAGAATTAAAAAAAGTTAGAACCGAAAATGATGAGAAGGTGGAAGAAGCAAGTGGATACGGGCATTGTGTGGGGATATACCAAAAGCGATTGAGAAAGCAGAAACGTGTGAACTGTGACGAAAGAAGAGTGAACGTGATTATGATCATATAAATAAATAAATAATTATGCGGGAAGGGAAGAGAAGTTTTGGTGAGAAACAAGTGGATGGAAGCCGCCTCTGAGTCATTGAATTTCCTCTTTTGAGTTCAATTCATCAGTCAAAACGGACGAAGCGTTTGGACTTTAGAAGATCTTCAGGTAAGTAACAGTGAGTGTGTCTGTGAGTTTCCTTCTTTTTCTACAGCTAAGAAAGAAACGCTCTTCTTTCTTGACGTTTCCTGCCTGATTCTTTGGCTGTTGTTAAAAGAAGAACGAAATTCAAGGTTAAAAAAAGCCGCATCCATATTCTGCCATTCATTCGTGAGCATATACACGCCCTTTCTCCAAGCAAGTGTTACGTTCTCGGCTAAGAGGAAGAGGGGAAGGTCACATTGAGTTAACGACTTGGCCACTGCCATCGGAAAGGCGAGCTCACATTCTTTGCTTTTATTGGTCAAGGGGGAAGGTCATTTATATCACGTATAATTAGCTGCCGTTAATTAACTAATTATTGAAATTTAGGTTCGTTCTTAAATTATTATGACATTTTCCTATCTATCTAATCTAGTCCTAAACCCCTTCATTTCTAAATATAAGGGCGTTTTAAATAATTTATTATAGAATAAGAAAGAAGAAGTTAAGATAGAATTTAACCCTTAGAGGTAAAACTGTTTCAATAAATAGAGATATTATTAAAAAAGAAACAATTAATATAGGAGATAAGAAAGAACTCAATCTTATATTTTTCATTAGCAAAAAAAAAAAAAATCTTATATTTGTGATCAAGTCAAGACCGTTTAATATATTTAAGACTACAAGTAGTATATACTATGTAAGAATTTTCAGTGACATAAAATACATTAACTTGAATCCTTAATATAAGAACTAGTTAGTTAATTTGAAAATATTAAAGAAGTAAGTTAAGTTAGCTATTTGTAGTAAATAGATGTTGTTTTTCCTGAAATACTTTTGTTAATTATGTGTGTTTGAATTATCTATTGATAGTAATTCCTTAACAAATACAACTACTATAAGAATTATTTTAAAGGCAAAATAAATAAATATTATAAACAAAGTGAATTGAAGTTTTAGATTTTGAACTAAATTGAAAATCAAACTAGCTCTTATATTAAAAAGTAAAAGTAGTAGTATGTAAGAATTTAGACGATGCTTTTAATTTTCTATTCTATTAATTTTATTATTTTAATGATAATGATAATAATGTCGTAGAAATGGACAGAGTTAGATAATCTCTGACTGCGGAGGGATGATTAGATTAATTGGGGTTTTATTATTTGTTATCCACTGATCGTCTTAACTAGAAAGTTCGCAGTGGATTCTAAACAAGATTGCGTCATTAAACATGTTCATTATCAAAGTCAACAAATGCGCGTGGGGATTTCGCCTCACCTTTTGATCAACGCAAACAAGAAGCGATTACTTTTATTTTAAAAAAGGAAAAATATGCGTGTAAGAACGATCAACTGAGCAAAATAAATCAACCCTAGATAATATTAAAAATTAACACTAATTACAATCACCATTCCGTGAACTTAGCAACATGTTTGCATCCTTATCAGTCATTGATCTGACACACACGTATATGTATAATCACAGATATAAAAATAAAATATTTTATATGTGAGTAATAAAATTAACTCTTTTGAATTCTTATGTTACTTAACATAAATATAACTCACTACGTTTCAAACCAAACTTAGAAATTCGATAATTTAAAAAGAAATTGTTGACGGAGGAAAAATGTGCGGGGTGCGTGGCGGTATAACGTGTCAACTTTTTTCTTTCTTCTAGGCACAGGCCTATTATCAAAACTAATTATATTTAAGACACTATCAAAAACTAAGTATAGATATTTATTAATTATGTTTTGTCATGTTATAATAGACTAGGTCATTGTGCTAGACTCCATTTCTAACAACTTCATATTCCCCTTTAAAACTCTGGTAAAGCCCATTAAGTGCGTCACCACTGAGCCCATTACAAGTGGCCTTTTATGGTCAAATGGTTGGGCTTACTGCAGCCCACTTTAGCCCAAAGCGTTCGTCAGTCTAGATCTGTAGGCTTTTCCTGGGGTTTGGTATTTGTACATAATTTCCCTCAAAATTCACCCATATTTAAAAGTATAATTATCAAAATATGCTTTTGAAGAGCCTTTAAAAGGGCTAGTGACAGGAGAATGCTGCCGATTATAGGGACCAGTCCTATTGCTAATTTTCACAAATTAGTTCTAATTATCTGACCCTCTGTATCTCAAAATAAATTAAAAAGTGGGTAAAAGCAAATCTAAAATCAAAATGCTACAATAAGAGGCGGATCTGGGTTTTTCTCCCCACATTGGTCTAAGTTTGCTCTCCTCCTTGAATTGAGTAAAGTGGTTAGGTTTGAAGCAGTTAAACCGTCAATTAACCTCTTTAGCTGGTGAACACTTCTTACTCATTATTAATTTTCCTCCCTTATTTACTTGTTTTAATTTAATTTTTCATTTTATCCTTGAATATATATCCTGTATCAAATTTCAAGGTATAATTTAAAATAATGCATTATTAAATAAATTATAAAAATAAAAAAAATCTTAAATAATATTAATTCCTGTTTTTAATATAAAAGCCAGATAACTATTATATAGATATTAAAAAATTTATTTAAGTTTCTCATTTGTAACAAATGTGTGTTGGTTTTTCTAAATTATATTTCTAGTTATTATTTTTTATGTGCATTAAAACTATCTCTCAGTGAAACCCTTTATAATAAAAAAGAGACATCTCAGGGAAAAAATTGTAAAATGAGAACAATAAATTAAAATTTTATATGTAAGATTAAATTTAACTCGCGCTCAGCTGCTATATTAAAAGGAGGTTATATATATTTTCCTTTCTTCTATGTTTTATCCCATGAGCAGATAACAGCGATAGAAGAAATACATAAACCCACGTTACTTTTTGCTCGAATACCATTAAATAGGAAGCCATCTGTAATCCACACAGTGCATTATTTATTTATAACTTCTGAACTTTTTTAGACTCTAGGGTCATCTTTACTGATAATAAAAAATAATTACTTTCGTAATGCTAAAAGCAGAAGATACAATTTTTTTAATTAGGGTTTCTCCCTACAAAAAATATTTAAATTGAACTGCCTACCCACTCTATAATTTTGAGATTCTTATGTATATATATTTAAGCGCAATAAGTCAATAAATGAAAAATGTGCACTTCTATAGTTTCCATTAATCTACTGTAGGTAAAAAATATTAAAAAATGTAATAACTAGATTTCTCCTATAGTGAAATTGAAAAAAAAAACAAGAAGAAAAGAAACGGCAGAGGGTTAAAGGAGACGGAAACAGAGGGAGTCGTGTGTTTGGAAGCAGAGCAGGACCAGATCTCTGCAACTACCACGATACATTACTCTGACCTCACCCTGCATCATTAGATTCCTCCTTCTATGACTTCTCATAACTCAACAGTCCCTTTTCCTAATTTTTTTTTTCCTTCTCAATTACTCACATCATATTCACAGACTTGTATTCAAAACAGGACAGGACGCATCATTATCAAAACCATTGCCATCTGAACTACAATCAACCTCAGACAAACAACGACCACTCTTGAAATCGATTGACTCTGTGATTATTGAACCTGAAGATACAGCAGATGAGATATGCTCGTGTCTTTGTCTCCTGGCTTCTTTACCAGCCACTCTCACACTGTCTTCCTATTCCTGGCTTCCTGCTATCTTTTTGACAGATAACCTCACTCTTCTTTCTTTCAAGTGCAGCAACAGCTAGCTCACGGGGTTATATGACTTTGACTCGCTTATTAATCTTAGGCGGAGAGAAATACTAGTACAGTACTATATTTGTTTACGCAAAATAAAATATTAATTTTTGATATACAGTAATCGTAAGCATAAGAAGAGAGTCATCACCCACCCTGACCTTGCGTCGGAAAAGCCAACCCATACGACAAATCCCTATTTGTTTTGTTTTGACGGGTGATTTTTGGGCTTATCATATCCCACTGTTATGCGCTGTCACGGCGGATGGCTCAGGTTGTAAAAATCCAGACACCAAATCTGGTGAAAGCTGCCTTCTATGCTTCTAAATACTCCTGGAACTATTTAAATCTTGATTATACCTTCTCATCAAAACCACCTTGGATTCCCCCAAAAACAACTCTAAAGCTGATTTCTGCCCTTCAGAAAACGAAATAAAATGAAATAAAATGAAATAAAATAAGATTGAGGTGACAGATAAGAGAAAATAGACAGAGGCGCAGCAGAATATAAAAAGGCTTCTTCTTCACTCACTCTCACTAGGTGCCAGTCCATTTGCCAGTTTGGACTCCCTTTTTAAAAAAATCCCTTGAATGCTGCCAATCACACCAAGCAGCATCTAAGCTTTCATCCTGCCTCTCCCCTCTGAGCCTGTGACTCTGACCTCATCTCTCTCCCTCTCTCTCTCTCTCTCTCATGTTACAATTTGCCGCCGATCCTCTACTTCTGCTTCATCTTCCTGCTGTAACCAAGACCTGGGCTTGACCACCCAGAAAGGGCGGCATCATCAAGAGCTATGCAAGACTCAATTGGTATTCCTGCTTGTTTTTCTTCTGCAGAGAATGATCACGTGGCTGTGACTCGCTCGGGCCAGAGCGTTTTCGTGTCTGTGTACAGAACAAAAATTGCTGATCAATGCCGCTTGATCACCATTACTTGGTGTAAAAACTTGCTGCTTCATGGCCTGTCAGTATCGGTGGAAGGTCTGGAAGGAGAAACACAGTACGCCTGCAAGGTCGAGCTTAAGCCATGGTACTTTTGGAGGAAACACGGTTCCAAACGATTCGTGGTAGATGGGAAACCTGTTGATGTCTTCTGGGACCTTAAAGCTGCCAAATTTAACGGGGAGACAGAACCAACCTCGGAGTACTATGTTGCAGTGGTCTGCGATGGAGAGGTTGTTCTGCTCCTCGGCGATCTGAAGAATGATGCCTACAAAAGGACGGGATGTAGGCCATCTCTTATTGATCCCATTTTGGTTTCAAGGAAAGAGCATATTTTCGGGAAGAAGAAGTTCTCAACCAGAGCTAAGTTCCACGAGAGAGGTAGATGCCATGAGATCTCTATTGAGTGCAAGAACAGGGGAAGTGGATCGAGAAATGGCAACAAAGCAAATGGGGTTGAACCAGAGATGGAGATAAGGATCGATGGCCATTTGGCCATTCACGTAAAGCATTTACAGTGGAAATTTAGAGGCAACGAGTCAATTCATCTCAACAAAATGAGAGTGGAGGTATATTGGGATGTGCATGATTGGCTCTTTAGTCCTGGTTTAAAGCATGCTTTATTCATTTTCAAGCCAGTTTTCTCATCTACATCTCAATCGTCCCTATCATCTTCATCCCCTCCAGTATCATCTTCATCATCGACTCCAGCATCAACTCACACTGTTTGTTCAGGATCGGTGGAGGGACTAACAACTCTGGGTGGGTCATCAGAATTTTGTTTGTTTCTCTATGCTTGGAAGGTTGAATGAAAGAAATGAACCAGATTATGGTGATGCTGCATCACCATCAATGCCAGCAAAATAAGGTTGGAAAGGACTTGGGTCTCCAAGTTGTGGTACAGCATGGACGCAGATTGGGTCGAGAGGGTATTGGAGAGGGGAAGTCAGTGGGGGCCAAAACAGAGGATTTGAGAGTTAGTAACAGCTGGGGTCAAACAAGAGTGCACAAATCGACAAGACACATAATACGGCACACATGCCCAATAATTCTCCGTCTAGAGGCATCTGCGTGACTACCATCTGGAAATTATGTTTCCTCTTTCTTGATCTGATCTTGAGAACCGAGCTGTGCTTCTTTCAAAAATCTATCGACCAAAGGAGTATTCTTTAGTTTTTATATACAGAAACTACAGCAAAATAGACTGCTTAACCGAGTGTCTCTGTTTGCCCATAAAAATGCGTTTTCCCGGCAAGAAGGTGGGGGTGTTTGGTGATGATAGAAAGTTAGAAGCAGTGTGTAAGAATAAGAATCCATTTTTGTGCATATCATATATGGTTCTCCCTCAATTAGGTAGATTATCATGGTCAATGCTTAGCTGCCTGATTGCAGGCATTACAATATAGTAAACTGTTAGGTGTGGGTTTTTTTTTTCCCCTTTACTTTAAAAAAGAATTCATGTGAAAGAGTATTTTTCTCTTCTTTAATTCTTGGAAGTCGCTCACACCATGTCAAAAGAGGCGGTTCCTTTACTTGTCCCCCGGGGGATTCAAAAACCAATTAAGAAATTATCACATAAAAGATAAAAATTAGATTTTATATTAAGCATAGAAGATAATCCAATATTAACAAGTTTTCTTTTCCGCATGGGTCAAAAGATAGGAGTAAGTGAGGAACCAAGTTCGTTTTTAAAGGAGCAGTTAAGGGGAAATGGACCCAAGCAGGTTATTCTTTCACGTCAACATCAACACCAATAACTACTTGGTTGTGGTGAAATATTGAGAGGAACAACGTTGATTTACCCAAGAAAAATCTCTGGTAGGTCCATACTTCACGGCTCTGCACAAAAAGCATCCAAGTAGTCAAAATGATGAGGGCGTTTAACCTTTTCATGCGCACTCACACTAATGAGTGGTAATGTTTGTTCAATTTTTTTCGTTGTTAGGCTGCATTTACAAACTAATAAGCATCAGGAAAATTGGATATCTCCATCTGTTCATTTTGAACCAAAACCAAACCACTTGAATAAGAAGAACTTGTTCTTTTCGCCGGAGGGATCCTTTTCTGGTTGACCAGGTGGGGGAACAGGAATTTGCGAAAGAGGCGATGCATCTTTTGCTGCAAGGAATGTTAACAGATTTATACAAAGAGAAAAGCAGACTAACAGAGTAATAATAATAACCAGGAGCACTGAGTTAATCAACTATGAGTAAAAATAAAACGACATACAACCTGAATTTAGTGAATCCTTGTTAATTTTAGCACTCTCTGTATCGGCAGAATTCTTATTTGGACTTTTCATGACGACTTCACAGTCAGATGTAGAGGTTGACTTCCGCTGCCGGGTTACATGTTCCATGTTTCTTTCACTGCTCTCGTCCCCTACAATTTCCAAGCTCAAGGTAAAAACTGAAAAAGCCAAGAAAAGACTGTGACAAAAAAAAAAAAAAACCATTGAAGCTTGGAACAACAGAAAATTATCACCTCAGAGTTTGTGATCGATATCCTTACAAATTGAAATTTCAAATCTATGCTAATGGAAAGGTCCCGTGAGATTAAATATTTGTAACTGAAAAGACAGGAAATGGTGAATTGCTGCTTCATTGGCTTACGCATCAGCAGTTTGAACAATTGGTGCTCAAACCTCGAGTCAAGACATGTCTAAAGCAGCTATAACTAGTTAGAAGCAAAAAGAACCTTGTTTAGAATTTAAACCAAACAAGGCTTCCTTGAAAGAACTAGACCCTACTAGAACTGATCGTGTACTTGACAATATGGAAAGAGCTCCAGTTTCTAATTAATTCTTTCTGCTGAAAGCACCGTTCCGTCTTTCTGTGACCTTTATTTAAATGTTGATCATGAATTACGTTAAAATCAACTCACAATTATGTGTAGAACAGTACTTGGGTACCATAGATACACTATTTTTACAATTAAAAGCTCAGATTAAATTCATACTTGTGGACAGTGTAAGGATTCAATCTGAGTCCTTAATTTACAAACACTACATGGCACTCAAGAATTTTTCTTCTCACCTAATTGTTCAGATCACTAAAATTTTAAGGTTAGATGCAGAAGTATATGCCCAGTCAAAGATGCCAAAATGACCGACTAGTTTCAGACTCCAATGTCGCTGCATTTTCCTATTTGGATAATCGACCAATGGAATTTATGCAAAGGTCTTTCACGGGTACTCACTTTCATCGGGATCCTTCCCATAGTTGAGCTGCAAAGCTTCGACGAAGGAAGTGGCATTTTGTTCTTGCATTACTGTTAGGGAATCAAAACAAAATGATATATCAAGCTTGGTAATCAACGAAAGCATCTCAATTTTATTGCGGAGAAGATGAACCTCACATTGATGAAATAGAGTATATCTGTAGTTCGGTGCTGAGCCAGCCAATAGCAATTGGACTGCTTCTGAGTCTCTTGTCATAGAAAATAAAGCATATTCCTTCAGATTCTGAGTGTCCAGCAAAATACCAGCAAGCTGTAAAATACAAAAGCATACAAAAATTCGAGTCACACAGAGCAGTCCTGTCCATCTTTTTTCCTCCCCATAAGCATTCCTTGAAATGAAAAACATATATGTGCGAAGCACTAAACTTTGTCAAGCGATGGGCACTATCATTGCAACTTACCAAAAGCTTCCTCAGCACTGGGTTTTGAAGCAGATCATAGGCATCTTCACAGTAATTATCGGTAAGAATGGTGCACTGGGATCCAGCCTATCCAAACAGAGGAAGGCAGAAAGCCAATTTTAAAAATCTAGCCCCATGCCTCGTCCCACATTTCATTTGTAACTATATAAACCATCAATATTTGGTAGGAACAAACCTCGCCAGTAGTGCTTAGTATATCTTGTCCAACCACGAGGATGCTATGTTGTCCATTCCTCCTAAGGCTTTCAATGTCCACCTGCAAACAATCTTGAGACCAAATCAACAAACTATACAAAAATCACCCAGAACACCGGTTATACACTGTACACCAAGACAACTTCTTGATGAGTGATCACAAGACATGCGAGATTAAATTCACACGTAAGGAGTTGTCTGTTTCTGCAATGAGGACCCGTGGACCAATCAAATAATGGTTATTGAACATCTAATGGTGACCAGGACGTTCATTATCAGACAATGCCAACATCAGAAGATACAACTAAGCCAGATATATGCGTGTGAAATTCCCGATCAACAAGGTTTGAAGAATCACCTCGTCAGCAAAAAGCAGTGAGGCAGGATCGAGGCCAGCGTGGTGAAAGAGCCAAGCAGCCTGCCTCAGATTCCACATGGCGCGTCGCTCCACATTCATCAAAGGCACCACAACATCCTCCAGTCCATCACCACTCTCCCTCTGTCTATAACACAAGAGCCATGCATGACAAAGAGCGGCTACCATTGATGTTGTGCCTGCAGTACAGAAATGGGATCACTCACCACCATTCTCGCATTGAGTTACACGCAAAATTTGTGATATCTATCAATTAGAAGGAAAAGAAAATAATAGGGAAATAATGTCGATTGGAGTAAAATGGAGTCTTAACTGTTGGAAGGCCCAGAAAGTACAATTTTGGCCCTTCGATGGAGGTCTTCGTTCAAGATATTCTGAATCAAAATCCTCTGTTCTCGGAGAAACCGATTAAGATCGTGAATCTGAGCTGCGTCTCCTTGTTTGGACCACCCATTGGCCACAGGCCTGGCAGCATTTTTCTCAAGCAAACATGTGGAAGACGATACCGATCTCCGGTGAGCGGACTCGACACGATTCCTGGGCGGTGACAGAGGCAAAGAGCTGAAATTGAATCGGCGGTAGGCAGGCCCGGCAACATCGTGTGAGGAAGAGAGCGATTGGACGTCTGGAGATGGATTAATAGTAGTGAAGGTACGGCGGGAATGGGGAGGCAAAGAATAATGGGATTGTAATCGGGATTTGCGGGGAAGGGAGGGGCGAGGAGGGAGAGTAGAGAGAGAAGGATCGGGAAGGGGATGATCGGAAACGAAGAACAAATGGTGGGGAGGAGTAGAAGAAGAAGAGCAAGGGGAGCGTGGAGGCGAAGAGGGAAGGAAGGTGTAGGATTTGCTGCGGCTGTGTATGACTGATTTTGAGAGTACCTCACTCCTCAAGCTTTCTCCGAATCCTCTGTTTCTGTTTCACACAACCAACCGTTGACTATAATTTCCTTTATCACCCACATAACCGCTACCAATCGTAAGTCAACCCAGCAAATTAAACTTTATGAAATCCTTCAAAACTCACAACCCCATCACTCCTAATTGTTACGCCGTCAGCCGATCCTATCCTACATTATCATCATCCATTATTTCCCGCTTTTTTTGGGCCAGTTGCAACCATTACTTCCTAATTATGCAGACTTACCAATATTATACAAGTTCTGCGTCACAATTCCAACTATGTGTGTCTACATATACATGTCATTGTCATTTGGAGATCATGTCTACAAAATAATACATCCATCCACTTGATCAATATTATATTATCCCCTGTTCTAATTATAAGAGCCAGTTGACTAATTTGAAGAGATTAAAAAAGTAAGTTGAGTTAGTTATTTGTAGGTATTGTCTTTCCTAAAATATCATTGCTAATCAAGTGTATTGACTAGAACTATCATTGTTAGAAGGGCTATTTTAAAAAAATGTATAAATATGAGAGACAAAGTAGATTGGGATCTTATATTTAGGACCAAAATAAAAGTCAAACAGAGTCTTATACTAAGGATCGGAGGTAGTATTAAAATAATGTAAGTTGACTTTAAAGCATAAAGTTATGTTTTTTATGACAAAACATACGAACGTTATTTTTAAAGTATAGAGTTCAATAATATTTTTTTCTCGTATCAATTATTGATGTAATCAATTGGATCGGTGTGCAAATCGTGGGAGAGGCAGGAGCGAGTTCACTTCATCTTCCAATATAGAATTACTTTTGACTTTTGAATGATAGGGACGTGCATGCAACAATAGGGAACCAGTTTTGAGGAAGAACATAATAGTTGAGGGGACGTAGGAATGAACGGTAGATTATGTCTAAATTATACCTTCGGGCGGACCTTGAAAGAGGGTCTCTTTGCAGAGACGGAAGCGGTGATGAGGATGCTTGCTGTGTGGTGGCGAATCTGGGACATCCGAAATGGCGTGCCGGCGAGTCGCAGCGTGCGGGAGACTTCGCCACAACCCCACGGGCCTCCTCCAACCATTCTTGCGTCAACCTGGCACTGTTACTTCTAGTGCTGTCGTCAAAACCTATGCTTGGTTGTCGACCACCTGTGAGATCGTAGGTTTTGTTATCTTTGTTAGCTTTTCCGAAAAACATGTCATTTATGAAATCGGTGAGATCTAGCGCAGGTTCTGAAGTCCTCCGCCGCGTTTCTACCATCTTTTTCGGTGTTTCAGACCCTTTGCTTCTTCTGCTCAATCTGATGTTCCCTCCAAAGATATATACGGACTCGCTAACTAAGTCTCTCGATTTAGCTCGCTCATCCTGAGAGAAGGAGGTGCCGTGTGTTTTAAGCTTTAACTGTGAAGCCAAAAACTTCGTGGAATATACTATGTGCATAGAAAACATCACTTTTGGATCAAGCTTCTTGGGATCATATGATGCCCGGCGTTATGCTCTCGATTCATGTCTTGTTCTTGGGTTGCTTTATTATTTTATATCTTTCTTGATTCCTATGTATCATAGATGAGCTAGTGAAGGAAAAACTTCCTACACTATTTACTCTTAAAACTTGAAGGTACTCCTTCGATTCGGGGTCTTTTTTCTTTTTTCTGCCAACATTATATCCAACTTCGAGTCCTTGATGCTCAGATCTGAGTTCCATAATGTGTATACCATACCGGTCCTCAGATCCAATAATTCAACACTAATGTTTATGTTCTTCGCGGAATGAAACCACATGGACTAACAATTTATTTCACTACTGTCAACGAAACATTTGATCCAATAAGCAAACGCCTCTCACCCTCTTCTAACTAAATTAAACCCATGGAAGAAGAGAAAAATTCATCAGAACTTGACGTATAGTAGTAAAAAGCAAATGGAAGTAAAAGAAGAGAACTCTTATCACCAGGCAAAAAAAAGAAGAAGAAGAAGAGGAGAACTCTCCTGCTCGTATCAACGAACGAGTAGCTAAGAAAGTGGACGTCAGATTGTGTTGCATACATGGGGGTATATTATTTCACATTCAGCAGCGACAAAAACTTGGAAGACGAGTAGTGTACGGCAGACAGAAGAGAGGGGGTAGATGACGAGGTAGTAATGTGATGTTCTGGCAATATAATAATAATGGTTGAATTTTATGAAAGGGGAACAACTTGGAGCACAAATTGTTGAGGAGGCCAACCAAGTTGTGATTTGTGGGCGCAAACGGCTAAATTTAAAATTGGTTCAGCAACTGCGAGACTTCCCACCATGTGTTGTTGGGTTGGCTTTTCCTGAACCGGATAGCTATGCCATTTCTCCCCCTCCCCATTGGTTTGTTCCTTTGCCCTTTCTAAGGCATGTGGGGACAACAGAACTACTTATTACGTGAGAAGAGACGAATTGTACGGAGTCATTCGGATGCTCCATAATTTAAGTAGACCTCAGAGCTTGGGTTACTTTGGCGCGTTTTGCGGATCCATATAATAACATGACCAATCCAATTCATTAATTCAGTAAAATTAATAGACCCATTTGCTTCGATTGGACTATATTTTTTTAAAAAATTATAATTGTCAATAAATTAAATTTTAATTTCTATTATTTTTTCTCGGTAATTTGATTAGGTTTGCACGGAGTGAAATTGGAGTAAACCAATCAACCTAATTAATTCGAGGATAATAAAAATCAAACTTAATCTTATTTATAGGAGAGTTTCTTTTTACATATATTTCTTTCGAGTTGATCTCACTCTGTTCGATTCAATCTATAATAGAGTTTGGACAAACTCAATTGGAACCAAGCAGAAGAGAGAAGACAAGAAGGCAATAAATAAAACTCAGCAAAGCCCCAAATTCAGATACACCCGTCAGAATTCTACTCAAACAACTTTTTTGTTTTTTTTTCATTTCTGGGTAAAAAAATTACAAGAGAATTCTCCGCTAATAAAGTAATAGCACAGTCAGGTGGTGCTAATTTCGGTAACGTCCCTAGCACATGCTCAAAGGCCACTTTTACTTTGCTTCCCGTCCACATCCCTTTTGTTCAAGATCAATAAAAGTTGGAGCCTTTGACTTCCATGCTTGGTTTTATGTGGAGTCTGCAACTTTGATTGATTATTTAATAGAGGGTTGAGGAACTTGTATAAAAGGAGAAGAACCCTATATTCCCCACCATTCCCAATTCGCTTTTGCCTGTATCACTCGGACTCCTCCTTCTCTTAACTTTTCTCCAGAAACTTGGAAGCAAATATGGCAGCACGTGGACTTGTGGTAGCGTCGCTT
Organism: Neltuma alba; assembly: GCF_004799145.2. NCBI lineage: Eukaryota > Viridiplantae > Streptophyta > Magnoliopsida > Fabales > Fabaceae > Neltuma > Neltuma alba. Next base: position 88,383 of record NW_021637734.1, read on the forward strand.
CTTCTTTGCTTTTTATCAGGTTCCTGTTATGGCAACCGCCTTTTCTCTGCCCTGAAACAGACCCTTGACGTCACTGCTTCACCCACACAGGGCCAAGGTAATCACGATTCACAACCTTCTGTTTCTCAAATTCTCCATTCATTCGCCATTATTATAACTCTTTCCCGTTTTGATTTCGGATTGACTATAATTAAGTGAATTGATCATGATCATGTAATTAACTTGGCAGTTCTGGAAGCTGGAGAAGGTAAAATCAAAGTGACATGGGGTTTAAACAGAACCTTGCCGGCTGGGACGGACTCGGCCTACAAGAAGATCAAGGTGAAGCTGTGCTACGCGCCGATCAGCCAGAAAGATCGCGCTTGGAGGAAGACGGAGGAGGAGCTCTCGAGGGACAAGACTTGCCAGCACGACATCGTATCAAGACCCTACGATGCTTCCAACCCGACCACGCAGAGTTTCGAGTGGACTGTAGAGAAAGACGTGCCCACGGCCACGTACTTCGTGCGCGCCTACGCCTTTGACGCCGACGACCACGAAGTGGCTTACGGTCAGACCACGGACGCCGCCAAGACAAAAAATTTGTTCGAAGTGCAGGGAATCAGTGGACGCCATGCCTCCCTGGATATCTGCTCGGCTGTTTTTAGTGCTTTCTCTGTGGTGTCCCTCTTCTTTTTCTTCTATATTGAGAAGAGAAAGGCAAAGGTTTCCCAACCTAAGATAGAGATGACAAGTCAATAGTGTGTTACTAGGTAAAACGACATGCAGTACTGGTTTTCTATTCAGTGTTAAATTCCCCAAGCTTGTAGTCACTTTTACCCAGACTAAAATGGCCTTTGTCCCGTTGTCCAGGAAGGCAGAATTGTCTGGTTTGGAAGTTGGTGTTCCATTGTTGTTGTCTATATTTTTAAGGATATAAGGAAGAAATAAGTAAGGGATGGAATGCCACTCCTATTTTTACTTATTTGTCTGCAATATAGAGTTCTGTAAGTTCAGTCATTAATGCTGCCTTGTTAATTCGCATCATCCTCAGTTATTCTGCTCTAAAAATAAACTATAGATTTGATGAGGGGCTTAACTATTACGAGTTAAAATTATGCGGCAGCATTTATTCTTTTCTTAATTATCTATCTCGATCAAGCTTTATTAAATTACAGATATATACAAGTAACATTATCACTGGCCAAAGTGACACTATCTCACTCATGGGGAAGAAGACGGTTACGGTTTTTTATTTCTTAAACAATGTATTCAAATAGCCAGAGTGTCTAACAGAAGCAGTTTGCATTCTCATGGTTGGGAGTTGACCTTGAGGTTATTTACCCGTTGGTGGGGTGTGTGACACGGTCACAGAGCAAACGCTGAACTCCGGTGAGAAGCCAAAACATTCAGGTTAACAGGCTTACCCGTCACAATCAACGAACAGAAGAAGAATTGTGTGCGGCGCGCGCGCGCGCCATAAGCAAACCCGTGTATTGCTTTTTACTTGTTAGAAGCGCAGTCATGGGAAAATACAATGTCAGGTAATCTCTAATACAAAGGGAAAAACTTGGACAAGCTGTTTACCGCTCATCAACATGCAAGTCATAATAAATTTATAGAAACATCAATTTCCCTCAGAGTTGGACTTACAATAAGATCCCAGCACGCTGTATCATCAAACAATTTGTGTCTTCCTTAAATTAAAAATCGCCTTGGGGACTAAAATGCATGTCTTCACTAGCCATTCTGCCTGTACCCACAAGTGATATCCTGTCAGTATAAACATTAATATATCCAAATGCATCCGTGCCGGGAGGACATTCTAAGGCAGCTTCGAGAACTCTATGATACACCCCATGGGAATCAATACAGAACCCACCTTTGTGATCGTGTCCAGCTAGACAGAGCTTAACGCAATTATATCGGTGAATCAAATCTATTACTTCATCGTAGTTCCATAACAGTGCCTCTCCGGTTGAGGCCCCTGGGTCTAGAGGCAGATGGCAACAGACCACCACCTTCTGTTTCAATTCAGTTGCTTCCTCAAGAACACCATTCAGCCATTCCATCTGTTCCTTTCCAACAGCTCCATTGAACATGAGAAACCTCCTTTCGAGCCCCATTAAACCTACAGGACTGTTCTTATCTACATTTGGATTCTTTTCTCGGAGGATTTTCAAGGCCTCCAATGTTCTTGGATGATCTTGAGGCCAACCAATGGCACTAACGTCATAGCCATCCAGAACTACAAATCTATATTCTGGCACAGGAGAAAAATCATAGTAAGCATGGCCCTCAGGACTCTGAATGTTCAATAGCGGAAGTAACTTGCTGCGAGGAAGGTTGTATAGACAGTGATTGCCTATCATATGATACACGGCTCCCTTGAACTTGTCAAATTCATTCACAACTTTCTTCACGGTACTATAAGATTGATCTTTGGGACAGTATCCATCAACAATGTCCCCAAAATTTATCACAAATTTATGCCGCTGATGATCATTCCACGCTTTCACTGCTCTCTGTAATACGAGAATGCTATGCCTATAATAACGAGGAACTCCAAGGAATGAGCGACCATCAGGAATGTCAGCATACTGGACATCAGAGATCAATCCAAATGAAAAGAGAGGTTCTCTCCCTTGTGAAATGGCTAGTCCTTTAGACGTACCCATGGTTCACACTTCTACAAGTTCCTGAGAGGGTATGAATTTATTGTCAGCCAAGAACTGAAGTGCTTAGAAGTTCAATCAAAACAAAATCAGGCAAGAAGCACCCATCTCATCCTGCCAGTCAACTTAGCTATCATCCGACAATTAACAAGAACAGTCACCGTCCAATTTACAGAAACGTCATAAGTTATTGTGAAGAATGTACAGAAGAACAAACAGAAGTAGCAGGCAATCAGAATGACCTGAGAATATAATACAAATTTTAGGAATATGGTTAACACAGATGCCAGTCTTACCGACTAATTTAGACTTTTTCTACATTCTCGTGCTTTAACTTAAAATCCCAGCTATCACTTAACCCAATTAGGTGTCTGGGAACAACGCTGGAAGACTTGTGATTGTTCCTATATTGAATGAAATTATACGTACATTTGACAAATTAACTTGATGGTTAGTATCAACACATTCCGGCATTCTTCAACGAATCCTTTGTTTGTTGAATGAACCCCAACAAAATTGAACCCCCAAATCACACAGCTGCTCGTGATCAACAATTCAAGATATCATCCCATCAACATATACAAATCAAATTAAGATATTCACATAAACCGCGACCCGTCGAATCTAATTCCCCGCTGTCCCTTTAGGAACGAAAGCGATGCAAAAAAATAAAGGGCATTTAAAAGGGAAAATCGCTAAAACACAGTACAGAAATAGAGTTTCCCCGGGGAAAAAGTGTAACAGAAATAATGAGCAAGCAAGAGTAATGAAATATAAGAGTAACCGCCGCGGGATGAAACTCCACGAAGAACTCATATTTGCTCCCGATCAATAAGCATCAGGAGGGATCAACTCATAACCCATCCAACGATACAAAAAGGACAATATTAACCCAGGAGAAAGAATCCACCAGACAAGAGGAGAGAGAAAGAGACGAAACGTACCAGTGCTAAGAAAATCGGAAAGAGCGAAACTTGATGAAAGAGGCGCGAGTTTATGTTTGCGTAAGAATTTGGATGTTGGAATGATGAAATGACTGTTTTTAAAGTGCGAGACACTTCAATTCTTCTCCAATCCCTGGGAGCCTTCTGGCATCTCGTCAGTTATCGTCTGGCTTCCCCGTAATTGATTCATTCAATTATTAAGAGATTTCAGAAGGGGGAACAAACAAAACTAGCCCTCAATGCGAGTACAATTTCAAGTGCAAGTGTGCAACCACACAATTCCATTTTTAAATATGTCGAGTAGCTCAAAGTAATCAATTAAGAATGTACTCGAGATTATATTACACGTGTCATGAGGACAGAAAAATAAAAAATATTTAAATAATAATTTTACGAAATTTAAAATAAGTATGTAAAAAAATTTTATTTTTTACTGAGAACACTTTTTAACACCCTTGAATATAATTGAATTGCATTTTGGTACGGGGGAGCAAAACGAAAAGCGTAGGATTCCCGTGAACAATAAATCATCAAAAAAGCGGTCACAAAAGGAATGAGGCCATTACGCCATACACGCGTCCAAAGATCCGGCGGACGGCAGTGTTTGACTCTACTTCCCATATGTGCGCATCACGCGCTTGCTGGCGCCAATCACGAAATTTTGTGATGTTTGTGTTTGACTCCATGTGGCATTATCTAGGTAAAATCAATGAAATGTTTGAATATTGTTGTGAACACATATGAGAATGGAGGTGAAAAGAAGACCAAGAAAGTTGTGTACAGAGAGATATTTCAGAGTCTCAATACATGAAGACCATGACATGTTGTGTAATGGTTTGTAACTTGTGAAATGTGGACCTTTTTTTTGCATTTGTATATACTAACTACACTCCTTAACATACGAGCTAGTTTAACATTTAATTTGATTATAAATATAAGACCATGATTTACTTTATTTTCTATATTTATCTCTTTTTTTCTCCAAAATATCCTTATAATGATTGTAGATGTTAAAGGTTTATATGAAATGTTAATCCTAACACACATTATTAATAAGGATATTTCAGGGAAGACAACACCTATTAATTACAAATAATTAACTTAATAAATTTTCTTAGCCTGTTTCAATCAATTAGCTCTTATATTAAAGTCTGAACGTAGTATTAATTAATTTACATGACTTAAAATATAATTAATAGTTGCCTACGAATAACTAAATTCACGGTCCTTTGCTTCAAAGTTGGAAGTTTGGGCGGCCAAGAGACGAGAGCAAACAATTTTATCACGACGACATATTTTGAGAAGAAAGTTAAATCATAAATGCCGATAGAAGCATCATCAATTTCCGGCTTTTTTACTGATATACTGCAAACAGTAAAACATATTATCAAAATCTTGCAAAGTGAAAATTATTTACCAGAATACTATACTTAAAATCGTTCATAAAAAGAACGAGTTTAAGATCGTAAGAAAGTCGTTCATGCGAAGATGAATTTTACCTTTGCTATTTGTCCCATTGTCCTAATAAGTCTAACACATACATTATTTTGAATAAAAAAGTAAACTTCATCACGCATAGATCGATTTTGCCTTGCTCTCTCCTCTCTCTTCTCTCCTGCCATCGGAATCAAACGGAATATTTGAAAAATTGATGAGTAAGTAATAGTTTGAAAAAACACACGGTGATGGCTATTTGGGGAGGAAAAAAATGATTGATAGAGTTAATTTACAAATTATGGGATGAAGTAAAATAGGAAAATCAAGTATACACTCAGTTAATTCTTAATATAAAATCTATTTATCTAATTTAAATAAATTAAAGAAACTAAATTAATTACTTGATTATGAATATGAGAAAGAAGGTAGATAAATGACTTACACTTAGGATCAAAATTTACCCTCAGACTAAGTCCTACATTCAGGATAGGAGGAGTTTATTATATCAAAAAATTTAAAAGTGTTTTAATTTGAAAAAAAATTATAAATATGAGAGATAATATAGATAAAGGTCTTACATTTAGGGGAAAAAATTATAAATATAAGAAATAAAATAAATAAAAAATATTATATTTTTGAAAAAAATGATAAATACGAGAATTAAGATAGATATAAATATGAAAGATAAGATAGATAAAGATCTTACATTTAGAAAAAAATTATAAACATGAGAAATAAAATAGATAAAGGTTTTATATTTAGAAAAAATAATAAATATGAGAATTAAGATAGATAAAAGTCTTACATTTGGGAAAAAAATACTTTTACATTTTTTGATATAATGTACTCCTCCTGTCCTGAATGTAAGACTTAGTCTAAGGGTAAATTTTGATCCTAAGTGTAAATCATTTATCTATCTTATTTATGATATTCATAATCAAGTAATTAATTTAGTTTCTTTAATTTATTTAAATTAAATAAATAGATCTTACATTAAGAATTAACTGAGTGTATATTTGATTTTCCTATTTTACTCCATCCCATAATTTGTACATTAACTCTATCAATCATTTTTTTCCTCCCCCAATTAGCCATCACCGTGTGTTTTTTCAAACTATTCCGTACTCATCAATTTTTCAAATATTCCGTTTGATTCCGGTGGCAAGAGAGAAGAGAGAGGAGAGAGCAAGGCAAAATCGATCTATGCGTGCTGAAGTTTACTTTTTTATTCAAAATAATACATGTGTCAGACTTGTTAGGACAATGAGACAAATAGCAAAGGTAAAATTCATCTTTGCATGAACCATTTCCTTACAATCTTAAACTCGTTCTTTACATAAACGATTTTAAATATAGTATTCTGGTAAATAATTTTCACTTTGCAGGATTTTGGTAATATGTTTTACTGTTTGCAGTATATTAGTAAAAAAGCCTCAATTTCCAACACAACTTGTGTACTCGACAGCTCAAGGAAAAAGAAGGAAAAAAAAAAAAAAAAAGGGGTCCTCTTCCTCTCGATCTCTGCGCTCACGAAAATTTCTCTCTTCTTATTCTTAACTTGACTACTACCTATTGCTCTGCTTCCATTTCTCTCTGTTTCAAAGAGGAATGAAAGCAGAACAATGTGTAGGACTATAACGTGAAAAAAACACAAACATAGTTTAGCGTGGGTCAGAAGTTTAAGGCTTGGATGGAGGTTATGGTAGACTAAGATAAATTAGGACCAGTCACATTCAGCCATACATTCATATGCCTCTCTCAGGATTAAAAGTTGAATGACGATCATCCCACAATCATTTGCCACAAAAGGTTCTCGCAACTATTTGTATCCTACAATTCTGAAGTTCAATCTCATCTCAAAATACACGATAACCACAAAAGGGAGAATGAACATGGATCCAAAATCAGATCGAAGTAATACTTGCCTACCGCCCTCCTGTCCTCATATACTATTTCTATCTTAAATATAAAAGCTAGTTGATTAATCTGATAAGATTAAGAAAGATAAGTTAAATTAATTATTTTTAATAAATAGATGTTTTTTTTAAAATATCCTTACTAATCAAATGTATTGGTTAGAGCTACTATTATTAAAAAAACTACTTTGAAAAAAAATACATAAATATGAGAGACAAAATAAATTAGGATCTTATATTTAGAATCAAAATAAAAGTTAAATGAGATCTTATATTAAGGAAAGAAGGTAGTATTGTATTTCGCTAAATTCCATGATGATTCGACTGCAAACAAAATATAACGTGAGAGTTTGTCAGACTCGCACGATTTGAGTGTCATTTATTAATTGACGATGAGGTGTTTGGATCTCATGTAAACATCTTGTCAAATCAAAACACGGTAGATAATTTACTCTCGACTCTCCCTGTTTCTTTTTCACGTTCCATGGAACCGTATGCAACGTAAATTTCTAACATTTTGCATTTAGGTAAAAGTTATCACCACAAAAAGATTAAAGGTGCCATTTATACCATGCGTAATGAAGTGGGAATGATTCAAATTGCACAATGAGAGGATAGCCACCAAGAAAAGTGGGGGAAAAAAACTTGCCTTGATATCAAAATTCCACTGCCTTAGTTGGAAATGGTGTGCGATCATTCTCCCATCATCCCACGCAGGTTTATGTGGTTATCATGTAATTAGAAACGGCAGCTACAGTGTATATATAAGTGGACCTCAAGCTTTCAGAGCTAACAGAGAAGAAGATAGAAAATGCCAAGTTTCTGCCAAGTTCCATGGCGCAAGACAACACTTCCTGGTTGCTCCTTACTTACCCATCTTCCTCATTCTACTATTCAAATGGTATTCCAAGTCTGCAATCAGCAAAAGCTCACTCCCTTCTCCACCAAAATTGCCAGTGATAGGAAATCTCCATCAATAGGTTTGTACCCTCATCGTACCCTCCATTCTCTGGCTCAGAAGTATGGCCCCTTGATGCTTCTTCATCTTGGGAGAAAACCAGTACTTGCAGTCTCTTCTGCAGAAGCTGCTCGCGAGGTGATGAAAACCCATGATCTAGTATTTTCAAACAGGCCTAAGCTTAAAATGTTCGATATGCTATTATATGGCAAGGACGTTGCATCAGCTCCATGTGGAGAATACTGGAGGCAGTTAAGAAGCATCTGCGTGTTGCATCTTCTGAGTAACAAAATGGTTCAATCCCTTCGCGGCGTGAGAGAGGAAGAAACTTCCGTAATGATGGAAAAGATCAAGCACACTTGTTCTGCTAACAGATCAGTGAACTTGAGCGAGTTATTTTCATCGATTGCGAACGATGTGGTTTGCAGGGCGGCTTTGGGCAGGAAATATGGCGAGGGGAGTGGGAGAAAATTTATGGAGTTACTAGACAACTTTGGAGAGCTAATGGGTTCTTTTGTGTTAGGGGACTATACACCTTGGCTTGATTGGCTTGGTCATGCGAATGGCTTTTACGCTAGAACACATGCAGTGGCTGAAGAGTTTGATCGATTTCTGGAGGAAGTAGTTGAGGAGCACATGAATCGTCCAAAAGAAGCCTATGATTCTACTGAAGGCGATGATGATTTTGTGGACCTTTTGCTTTCGCTCCAAAGGACAAACTCTATTGGCTTTCCCATTGACAGATCTGCCATAAAGGCTGTGATCTTGGTAAGAAGCCTAGGAAAGAAAGCGATGCAAAAAATAAAGGGCATTTAAAAGGGAAAATCGCTAAAACACAGTACAGAAATAGAGTTTCCCCGGGGAAAAAGTGTAACAGAAATAATGAGCAAGCAGAGAGTAATGAAATATAACAGTAACCGCCGCGGGGATGAAACTCCACGAAGAACTCATATTTGCTGCCGATCAATAAGCATCAGGAGGGATCAATTCATAACCCATCCAAAGATACAAAAAGGAGAATATTAACCGAGGAGAAAGAATCCACCAGACAAAAGGAGAGAGAAAGAGACGAAACGTACCAGTGCTAAGAAGATCGGAAAGAGCGAAACTTGATGAAAGAGGCGCGAGTTTATGTTTGCGTAAGAATTTGGATGTTGGAATGATGAAATGACTGTTTTTAAAGTGAGAGACACTTCAATTCTCCTCCAATCACTGGGAGCCTTCTGGCATCTCGGCAGTTATCATCTGGCTTCCCCGTAATTGATTCATTCAACTATCAAGAAATTTCAGAAGGGGGAACAAACAAAACTTGCTCTCAATGCGAGCACAATTCCATTTTTAAATATGTCGAGTAGTTCAAAGTAATCAATTAAGAATGTACTATTTGAGATTATATTACACGTGTCATGAGGACAGAAAAATAAATACAATTTGAATAATAATGTTATGAAATTTAAAATAAGTATGTAAAAAAAAAAAATTCATTCTTACTGAGAACACTTTTTTACACCCCTTGAATGTAATTGAATTGCATTTTGGTACGGGGGAGCAAAACGAAAAGCGTAGGATTCCCGTGGACAATAAATAATCAAAAAAGCGGTCACAAAAGGAATGAGGCCATTACGCCATACACGCGTCCAAAGATCCGGCGGACGGCATTGTTTGACTCTGCTTCACATATTTCATGCAGTTTGTAGGATGGGGTGGCTCTGGAGACAAATTAAATATTGCACATGGGATATAATTTACTGTCATGCATGTAATATGAGTATACTTATTTGGACAGCAATGCTAATCTAACGCACGAAAAATACAAGCTAGGTTTATTAATTGCCACATCTTTTTACGTTAACACTCGACAATGTTAAAGGGAACAAGACATCTTATGAGAACAATGAAGTATGTATTAAGTTTTTTTTCCCTAAATGCCCTTCACTATTAGAGCGTGGAGTAATGTCAGTATGGATCAAACTATTAAATTGTAAAATAACAAGACACTTAACTAATAGTAGTATTAACTAAGTTTTAAATCTATGTGACTCGGTTAAGCATATATTGTAAAAAGGAACAGATGGAGTACCCATTAAATCTGTCTTCTCAGTATCAAATACATAACATTAAAAATATAAAAGTTAATTATGTGTTTATGAAAAGGTTAGAATGCTTTTCATGAGGACAAATACCAGCGATATGTTTGACAGTTTGAAAAAGGGAATTCCAACTCTGCAATCAGAAAAGGCGAGTCGCAATTTCCGAAAAGAAGAAAAAGAAAAAGAAAAAGAAAAGAAGGGAAATGTAACAGTGTGTAATAATGAGAATATATACTAATAATTTATGGAGGGCACAAAGGAGAGGGGTAAAGAAGTAATTTGGCGAGAAAAGGACGCTGATAAAATACAGGAAACTGGGGGGGCCGAGCATGAGGTCGAACACGTCGCATTCGCTGCCAAAACGCGGGGCTTCTCTTTCCGTTTCAGTGGGCTCTCTGCTTCCCACAATCATTGTCCCTCTCTCCCTCCACTGTACAAGTGTTCCTCCATCCAGCGGTCCTCGCTTCTCGGAATCTTTCTTTTTCCTCCTCCCAACGGCTCTGATCCCCACATTCTGTCTCAATCGTGGTTTAAGCCTCCGGGTCCCACACTGACTACGACCCCCTCCTCCCCCACAAAATTAATCACACCCCCTGCTTTCCCTTTAACTCCTAATTAATACTTACAAAAGGATACATAAATATTTACAGACACATGTTCCCACAAACCACAGCTCAAATACAGTAGTGAGGTTATCTCTGATTAAGGCACGTCGTAGTTCGCGTATATGAGTCTTCTACAGCTGAATTAATTGCTTTATTCAGGTTCTGGACCTATTCAACAAAACATTTGAAACAAAGCAAAAAATGAAGAATTTTGGCACTCTTTTGAATTAGGGGGACTTACTCTGATCCCACAGAAAGCTGCTGAACTCAAGTCAGGATACATTTAGTTAATGTTCAAATTAAATCATGCATTAATGCAATTTTAACATGATATGATGATATGTATGAACGTAAATTTCATAATGACGGCCGGTTTGATTGCAACGAGGGCATCATGTGCAATTTTCTCGCAGCGCAGGCGTGCAATCCAATCTTTACCACAGAATCCATACATATGCCGATAGAGAGATAGTTGTAGGCCCCACTTAAAGATAGGGTAGAAATATTCCCAACCACTTACACACAGCCGTACAATAATCCTAAGTTATAATTATAAAAACTCATCTGTAATCTATTAATAAAGTTTTATAATTAAGATAAGAGGTAGTATTATCACTATATTTGTTTCCTGTCCTGATATACGTCTCAGTTCTTAATATAAAATATATTTAAATTATTTGATTATATTAAAGAAATTAGGTAAGTTAGTTAATTATAAAAAATATGATATGTTTTTCTTAAAATATCATAATTATCTTCTTAATATTCTCCCTTCCTTTCCTACTTGATTGGGTCAAGGACGTATTAATACGAATAATTTAAAAAAATTAATAAATGTGATAAATATGTATTATATTTAGAACAAAAATTAATTCAATAATTAAGTGTTATAGTAAAGAGTAGACGTGGATGAGGTCTTTGTATGCCACTTAAACACTTTGTATTTAGACAGAAGTTGTCAAAAAGATGATGAACGATTGCCATTCGTACTATGCGTAATAAAGCGGAAAGGTTCATATTATATCCAAATGAAAGGATAGCCAGAAGATAAAAGTAAAAAAAAAAAAAAAAACTATCACTTAATTCCGAAATTCCGCTGCATCATTTGGAAATGGTTGCCCCGCGGCAGCTACAGTTTATAAGTGTGTGTGTGTGTCTGAAGGGACCTCATAATGAGCAAACACACAGAAGATAGAAGATAGAGAGAAAAATGCCGAGTTTTGTGACAGGTTTCATGGTGCAAGACAGCACTTCCTGCTGGTTGCTCCTTATCTTACCCATCTTCCTCATTGTGATATTTAAATGGTATTCCAATTCTGCAGTCAACAAAACCTCTCTCCCTTCTCCACCAAAATTTCCAGTGATAGGAAATCTCCATCAACTAGGTTTGTACCCTCATCGCACCTTCCATTCTCTGGCTCAGAAGTATGGTCCCTTGATGCTTCTTCATTTTGGTAAAAAACCAGTACTCGTAGTCTCTTCCGCAGAAGCTGCTCGCGAGGTGATGAAAACCCATGATCTCGTATTTTCAAGCAGGCCCAAACTTAAAATGTTTGATATCCTCTTATATGGCAATAAGGACATTGCCTCAGCCCCATATGGAGAATACTGGAGGCAGTTAAGAAGCATCTGCGTGTTGCATCTTCTGAGTAACAAAAGGGTTCGATCCCTTCGCGGTGTGAGAGAGGAAGAAACTTCCATAATGATGGAAAAGATCAACCACGCTTGTTCTGCTAACAGATCAGTGAACTTGAGCGAGTTATTTTCATCGGTTACGAACGATGTGATTTGCAGGGCGGCTTTGGGCAGGAAATATGGAGAGGGGAGTGGGAGAAAATTTATGGAGTTATTAGCGAAGTTTGCAGAGCTGCTGGGTTCTGTTGTGATGGGGGACTATATACCCTGGCTTGATTGGGTTGGTCATGTGAGTGGCTTGTACGGTAAAGCCTACGCAGTGGCTGAAGAGTTTGATCGATTTTTGGAGGAAGTAATTGAGGAGCACGATACGAATCGTCCAAAAGAAGGCGATGGTGATTTTGTGGACGTTTTGCTTTCCGTTCAAAGGACTAACTCCATGGGCTTTCCCATCGACAGGTCTGCCATAAAGGCTTCGATCTTGGTAAGAAAAAAGATGTACCATCTCTCTTGTGTGTTGTAAATTACTCTTCAGGTCCTTGCTTATAAGAGTTAATAAATTTGCACAAGTTAAGGGAGCTAAATAAATCACTTAATTATTATAAATGTGAAAACTTTTTTTTTGGGTGAAAACTATATTGTGTGTAAACATCAATTCTAATTTTTCTCCTATATATATATATATATGTATCATTTTTCACTTTCTGAATTAAGTGTTGTAATTGAATAACAATTTAGTTAAATTGTTAACTGGTTCTTCTGAATATTCTATGTCATTGGGTCTATCATTACACATACGCATTTATGGTCGCAAGTTACCCCCTCACCTATATTTTTTCAAGGAAAACCCGTGTCCTATTCGTCTTGAGACATGACTAGTGAATTTGATTTTATAGGACATGTTTTTTGCGGGTACAGATACCACATACACAGTCTTAGATTGGACAATGGCAGAATTGTTAAGACATCCAAATGTTATGAAAAAGTTACAAGATGAGGCTAGAAATGTGAAAGGAGACAAATCACACATAATAACAGAGGAGGATACAGATCACATGCCCTACCTAAGGGCAGTGTTGAAAGAAACACTTCGCCTGCACCCTCCAGTTCCTTTACTACCCCCTCGAGAAAGCATGCAAGAAATAAAACTACTTGGCCATCACATTGGTGCTAAGACGCATGTAATTGTGAATGCTTGGGGGATAGCAAGAGATCCTGTGCATTGGGACAATCCTCAAGAATTCAAGCCAGAGAGGTTCTTGAACAGTTCAATAGATTATAAAGGACTTGATTTTCAATTGATCCCATTTGGAGCAGGAAGAAGGGGGTGTCCTGGAACACAACTTGCAATGGCGTTGAACGAGCTTGTGATAGCAAACGTTGTGTTCCACTTTGATTGGTCTTTGCCAAACGGAGAACAAGGGAAGGACTTGGACATGTCTGAAGCAGTTGGGCTTACTGTGCATAAAAAGATACCTCTTCTGGGAGTTGCGTTGCCGTGCAACAAGTGAAGGCCACATGAATCGTACCTAAAGAAGCCTTTGATACTACAAATGGTGATGACGATTTTGTGATGTAATGCCTCTTGTTAGGAAATAAAATTTGTATGTCGAAATAAAATATACCACCTCCGATCTTATTTATAAGACCTCGTAAACCAGGTTTTATAGAAAGTAGTAGTTTTTTGTGTTAGAGATGAACATATAAATAGCGATTTGACGGAGAGTGGCAAATTCTAAACTGGTAGCCTGTGACTTTTGTGACGTGTGAAGTAAAGCAGAAGGTAATAATATTCAGTTATCGTAGGGCCAAATTGGGATGCGTACGTCCTAAACGAAGAGGGCCACAAGAAACAAATTGGCTCATGCGTATCGGGTCGGGTTATGAGATACAAACCACGAAACTCAACGGCCCACTACAGCAAATGAGGATATCTACTACTTGCTTTCTGGGGGGTTCAGAAGTTATATGAAAAAACCTTCTGACCATCATAGGCTTTACGTAGGTTAGAGCCCTTCTATTCAAATGGGCTTGGCTCAACCTAATACAAAACCTCGTAATGTTAAATTAGGATTAATTAATTACTTAAAATAAAGTAAATATTCTCATTAATTAATTACTGATATTCCACATTATTATTAAACTTAAACAAATTTAATCCAACAAAGAATCATGATTAAGATGCACTTTGTTTTTTTTTTTGTTTTATGAATAACCTGCCATTGTTCCCCTACTTCATAATATTAAAAATGGAACATAATTTAATTGGCTGTTATATTGTCAATTCTTTTAAATTTTTCCACTCATAACCTGATCTACACTATATTTATCTTATTTTGCATTTGTATATACTAACTACACTCCTTAACATACGAGCTAGTTTAACATTTAATTTGATTATAAATATAAGAACATGATTTACTTTATTTTCTATATTTATCTTTTTTTCTCTCCAAAATATCCTTATAATGATTGTAGATGTTAAAGGTTTATATGAAATGTTAATCCTAACACACATTATTAATAAGGATATTTCAGGGAAGACAACACCTATTAATTACAAATAATTAACTTAATAAATTTTCTTAGCCTGTTTCAATCAATTAGCTCTTATATTAAGGTTTGAACGTAGTATTAATTAATTTACATGACTTAAAATATAATTAATAGTTGCCTACGAATAACTAAATTCACGGTCCTTTGCTTCAAAGTTGGAAGTTTGGGCGGCCAAGAGACGAGAGTAAACAATTTTATCACGACGACAGATTTTGAGGAGAAAGTTAAATCATAAATGCCGATAGAAGCATCATCAATTTCCAACACAACTTGTGTACTCGACAGCTCAAGGAAAAAGAAGGGGAAAAAAAAAAAGGGGGTCCTCTTCCTCTCGATCTCTGCGCTCACGAAAATTTCTCTCTTCTTATTCTTAACTTGACTACTACCTATTGCTTTGCTTCCATTTCTCTCTGTTTCAAAGAGGAATGAAAGCAGAACAATGTGTAGGACTATAACGTGAAAAAAACCCAAACATAGTTTAGCGTGGGTCAGAAGTTTAAGGCTTGGATGGATGTTATAGTAGACTAAGATAAATTAGGACCAGTCACATTCAGCCATACATTAATATGCCTCTCTCAGGATTAAAAGTTGAATGACGATCATCCCACAATCATTTGCCACAAAAGGTTCTCGCAACTATTTGTATCCTACAATTCTCACTACAAAAAAATATGTTAATTCTAGCGGTTAGAGTGTTACATTTCTAGCGGTTTTAACCGCAACAAATCAAATTTGTAGCGGTTAAGGAAACCGCTAGAAAAACAGGTGCAAGAAAAAAATTTTAGCGGTTATCGCAACCGCTACACATCATTGTCAAAACGATAGAAAATTTCTAGCGGTTTCTAACCGCTAGAAAATATCTGAAGGAGACACATTCCTAGCGGTTATAAAACCGCTAGAAAAGTTCCCGGATAAAAATTTCTAGCGGTTTTATAACCGCTAGAAACCTGCTAAACGAAATCCATTTTGCCGGGAATTAAATAATTTCAGGCGCGAAAATTACTAGCGGTTATAGAACCGCTAGAAATGTTTGGAATAACCGCTAGAAATGTTTGGGAAATTAAATTTTCCCGCCAATTGAATTTTAGGAATGGCGGGGAAAAATTTTCTAGCGGTTTGAACCGCTAGAAATTTTGGCGCAAAATTTAAATTTGACGAAATATTTCTAGCGGTTTGGAATTGCTAGAAATGTTTACCGTGCCAGAAAATTTTTTTTATGGTTTTTCATATTATAATTTTAAAAACCATTAAATAAATTATGTTGAAGAATTTTTGTTAATTTGTATAATTAGTTATATGTTACATTTTATATATTCAAATTTTGTAATAAAAAATATGTAATTAAATGATGAATGTGTCAAAAGAAGTGAATTTAATTTAATAAGATAATTTAATTGAATATTTAATAAGATAGTTGAATTGAAGATGATATATTTTGTAATATTGAACCTATAGTATTAGGTTGATGAGTATTTGAATCAGTTGAGGAGGGCATGAAAAGTGTGGAGAAGAAAAATCTGAAAGGAAAGGAGAAATAAATATGTTAGTAAATTTTAAATAAAAACAAATAAAAGATACAATGAATTATAAAATAAAATTCACTTACCATAGAGTAAAGAGAAAAAAACCACCATATGAGATAGTAAGAAAAAAGAGAGAATTATGAAGAAGAATAGGAGAGGAAGGAAAAGAGATGGAGTAAATGAATGTAGAGAAGATATGGTATTTATAGAGATCAGCGACACATTTGTAGCGGTGTTTTTGTAGCGTTTTATTGCATTTTGTAGCTGTTATCCATTTTCTAGCGTATATATAAGCGCTAGTATTTCGTAGCGGTTATATATGTAGCGGTTATTAACCGCTAGAAATTTAGTATTTTTTATTTTTTAAAATCTGAACGAATTTTAATTTACAGATATGTATTTTGTAGCGGTTAATAACCGCTACAAATTACAATTTCGTAAAGTTTTCGTGATAATACATTTGTAGCGGTTATTAACCGCTACAAATGCAATTTCGTGAAAATACATTTGTAGCGGTTAATAACCGCTAGAAATTACAATTTCGTGAAAAAAATTTGTAGCGGTTATGTAACCGCTATAAATGAAAATTTTTTTATTTTTAAAAAAACTGTACGAATTTTAATTTATACATATGTATTTATGGACGAAAAATTTTTTAAATAATTTATTTTGGATGCTGCTATTCTCCATCATCATCCGGCCTGAAAGGACACATTTTAAAAAAATTTGTTAAATTTATATTGTATTTGGAAAAAATTAGTAATTAGTAGTTAATTATTTAAATAATTTAAGAAAAGACGTGTACCTGATAAGTGGCAAATTATCATTTCCTTGAGGAAAGAAGTCTTCAAAATTCGAGGGTTGGAAGGGTTCACTGTCGTAAATAATGTCACCATCACCCATATCGTAAAGATCCCGTGGCTTGAGGTGAACGACCATATTCCAGTCTTTATGTTTCTCGTCCTCGACATAGTAAATTTGGTGTGCCTCAGAAGCAAGGATATATGGCTCATCATCTTCAGATGCCCCCGTATGAATAAGTCTAGAGAAATTGACTGAGGTGATGCCCAAATGGTCAGTAGCGAGTCCCCGTGAAGTTGTCGTATTTGCCCAGGAGCATTTGAACAGTGTCACGGTGAAAAGCTGGTAACTCAACTCAATAATGTCAATTAGCTTTCCATAGTAAGTGACGCCTCCAAAGCGCATATCGCCATCACTACTGCTAGCATAACATCTCGTTCCGAATGTCCCGCAAACTCCAGAGTTTTGTGTGAGCAATCCCTGATCACGTCCAACCGTACAGAACTTGAAGCCGTTGACATTGTACGCGGTAAACCTTCGTGCATGGTCTAACGGACCGAGAGAAAGAGCTTTGAATTCATCTGTGTATGGGCTGTTGTCATTACGTATTCGAAACGGTGTCCCCGTGAAGTTGTCGTATTTGCCCAGGAGCATTTGAACAGTGTCACGGTGAAAAGCTGGTAACTCAACTCAATAATGTCAATTAGCTTTCCATAGTAAGTGACGCCTCCAAAGCGCATATCGCCATCACTACTGCTAGCATAACATCTCGTTCCGAATGTCCCGCAAACTCCAGAGTTTTGTGTGAGCAATCCCTGATCACGTCCAACCGTACAGAACTTGAAGCCGTTGACATTGTACGCGGTAAACCTTCGTGCATGGTCTAACGGACCGAGAGAAAGAGCTTTGAATTCATCTGTGTATGGGCTGTTGTCATTACGTATTCGACGTGTAAACCAACTGGGAAACTCTTTGTGGACTCTTTTATCAATGTCAGCAGAACGCGCACGGCCCCGTAGCTGACGCCTGAGATAACTTCTAAACTCACTATAGTAAAGTGTAATTTGTTAGAAGAGTCAGTAAGAAACAAATATAAAGTGTAAAAGCTAGTGAGCTTATATGATATATATACTTACTGCATGAAGGGTTCAACTTGGCTGCAATTTATCAAAACGTGTCTGTGTGCCTGGAGTTTCTCTGTAGGAGTGAGTCTGAAGAATTCATATCCTCCAACTGGTTTCCCAACAGGAGGAAATAAAGTTGACGTGGAAGGACCAGGAGGAGAATCATCTACGCGACGCGGGCGGTTAAAAGATGTCTCCATGTCATCAAAGTACCTCGAACAGAAAGTTAGGACCTCATCTCCGGAATAACCTTCTGCTATTGACCCCTCAGGCCATGCCTTATTCCTAACATATGATTTTAATTTTCCCAAGTACCTGTAAGTTAAAATTGCATTAATAATTACGAGTAAATGAAAGAACAATGTGAAATTTAAAGAGGCGGGAATAAAAGATAATCTAGTACCTCTCTATAGGGTACATCCATCGATAGTGAACTGGGCCAGCAACCTTTGCTTCTCGAACAAGGTGGACAGTCAAGTGAACCATAACAGTAAAGAATGATGGAGGAAATATCATCTCCAAGTGACAAAGTGTAAGAATAATTTTATTTTGCAGCTGATCAAGCTCTTCCGCTACCAAGACCTTCGCACACAACTTCTTGAAAAATGAACATAATTCTACCAAAACCACCAATACATCAGAAGGAAGTGTGTTTTTCAAGGCCAATGGAAGTAACTGTTGCATAAGAACATGAGAGTCATGACTTTTCAACCCAGTAACCTTTCGAGCCTGCAGATCGATACACCTTGAGATGTTGCTAGAATATCCATCTGGTACTTTTATGTTCTTCAACGTCGAGAGGAAGATATCCTTGTTCTGCTTTGTCAAGGTGAATTTAGCTGGCTGAAACTTGTCGTTTTCATCAGGCCAAGCCTCTTCACGAATTCCCCAGGCCCGTAAATCTTTTCTAGCTGCGAGATGGTCTTTGGACTTTCCAGCTTCATTGAGCAACGTATATAGCACATTATCGCACACATTTTTTTCAATGTGCATAACATCCAAACTGTGTCGTAGCAAATTAGATTCCCAATAAGGAAGAGTGAAAAATATGCTTCTCTTCCGCCATTGCATAGGTTGCGTATCAGATGTCCCACGAGATCGTCGTCCCAATCGTTCGGGATCCACACTCTTACCAAACTCGACATGAACATCTTCTAACTGCCGCAAAATATCCATACCAGACAAAGTAACAGGAGGATCTCTCTTCTCCTGTTTCCCATCGAAGCGAATCCGTTGCAATCTAAGTCTGTGCTTGGAATCAAGGAACCGTCGATGTCCTATGAAGCACCACTTGCGACTGTGTAGAAGGCGACATGGCACAGAATCAAAATTGCACTCAGGACAGGCCAACCCAGTATGCACATTCCAGCCAGACAAAGTTCCAAACCGGGAAAATCACTTATTGTCCACATCAAGGCTGCACGGAGATTGAATAGTTGCTTGTCATGTGAGTCATATGCCTCAACACCATTCGTCCATAGGTCGATCAATTCGTGTATCAACGGTTGCAGGTATACGTCAATATCATTTCCTGGTGCTTTCTTGCCAGGAATGATCATGGAAAGCAAAAAGGAGCTCTGCTTCATGCACATCCAAGGTGGTAGATTGTATGGAATTAACACCACCGGCCAGATACTGTAACTTGTGCTCATGTTTTCGAAGGGATTAAAACCATCGGTTGCCAATGCAAGACGTACATTTCTAGGATCATTGGCAAAGTCTGGAAATTTCCCGTCAAACGCTTTCCACGCCTCCGAGTCTCGTGGGTGCCTTAACCTACCATCTAGGTTTTCCTCAGTCGCGTGCCACCTCATGTGCTGAGCCATTTTTGATGACATATACATTCTTTGCAACCGTGGTTTCAAAGGAAAGTATCTAAGAAAATAATATATTAAAAATTTAAAATACCGAATATTTAAATACTAAATATTGACTCAATTTAAGAAAATTGATGACATAATCAATTGTTTTAAGAATTTCAAATATCGAATATTTTTAGAGACGGAACAAGTAACACGCTGTAATAATTTGTACCTGAGAATTTTGGCCGGTTTCTTCTTTTGCTTCTTGCCCTTCCGTACCGACTTATAGCGTGACGTCTTGCATCTCGTACAAATCTCTTTGTTGGCATCATCTCCCCAGTATAGCATACAGTCGTTTGGGCATGCATCTATCTTCTTATAGTTCAAGCCAAGCTTGTTAATAATCTTTTTTGCTTCGTAAAAAGATGGAGGGAATTCAGCTTGGGGGAAAGCATCTCCCAGTAATTCCAGCAACATAGACATCGCCTTGTCAGTCATACCGCACAAGCATTTGATGTGATACAGCCTCACCAAGAATGACAACTTCGAATACTTTGTACACCCAGAATAAAGAGGCTTGTCAGCTTCGGTCATGAGGTCAAAAAATTCCCGAGCAGTTTCGTTTCTTAGAAACTCCGGTTGAGGTCCCTCTACTTCATCTTCGTTGGGATTCGAGCTTTCGTGAACACCAAAAGCATCACGCACAGCATCATTCACGGCATCGGCTTCATCCACTCGAACTCCCATCCGTGAAACTACTGGCACTGACTCAGCACCCATATCTAGCCGTTCCCCATGTAGTTGCCAAAATACGTACTCTCGCGGAAAAGGCTTAAAGATTAAATGTTCCCTAACAATATCTTTGGGATGCCACTTTTTAAATTACATTTAGGACAGGGACACTGAATCTTACCATTTACGGCAGCATTGGCGAAAGCAAAATCCAAGAAATAGTTTAGACCAGCCAAGTATTGCGGAGTCGACCGGTGCAAGTTGATCCACGACCTATCCATCACTAATAATGCTCAAATTTCGTGAAAATATGACACAGAGCTCAAAGAGAAGTTAAAATGGAATTCAGTTGGAGTGCTTCAGCTTATAAAGGAGGCTGGTGGAACGGTCATTTTTTTGTAGCGGTTACAATACCGCTACAAATTTGTAGCGGTTTTAACGGAAATTTTCATTTTCCAGCGGTTATTAACTGCTAGAAATTCTAAATATCGGTTACAAACCGATAGAAATTTCTAGCGGTTTAACGGGAATTTTGTCTCCATCGGTTTTGAATTTTCTAGCGGTTATAAAACCGCTAGAAATTTAGGTCAAAAACCGCTAGAAAATTAGCAAAACTTTCTAGCGGTTCTTGTAAACCGCTAGAAAATTATCTAATTTTCTAGCGGTTTACAAGAACCGCTAGAAAGTTTCACGATGCTTAAAATCCAGTTGAATTTTCTAACGGTTTTTGAACCGCTACAAACGATATTATTTTTAAATATTAAATAGAAATACCGCACAATAAATTAATAACATTACAAAAATAAATATTTATTAAATTAATAAATGATTATAGAATTATTTTGATTAATTAACATGTTTAACGTGTTTAATAAATTGTAATGTTGATGTTGTAATAAATAAATAAATATTTCAATATTAATTAGTACTTGACATAAATAAAATTATAGAAATAAATCAATAAAGTAAACAAATAAATATAAAATTTAAATAAATATCTAAATAGTATATAAAACCGTAAAATCAAGATTCTAATAAAATCCCATACAATGAAAGCAAATCATGGGTGGGGGGCAGAAGCAGCATCATCGTGATCATCCTCTGCTGAATCCTCCGGCTGGGGGTGGGCAGGCCACTCAACCTGCCGGGACTGGACTGGCGGATGGGGGGGTAGGGGCGGGATTGGTGGCATGTGTAGGTCGGGGATGTCAGGAACCGAGATGTTTGGAGCTATACTGACCACCACATGACGCAGAGCCGTAGCAGCTGCCAAGAGCTGGTCAAGCTGCGTCTGGAGCTGACGATCACGCTCCTGGAACTGACGATCACGCTCCACAATCCTGGCCTCGAACTCTTGTCTGAGCTCCTCTCGCAATTCCTCTGAGGATGAGGAACCCGGCCGCTTCGCACTCGCATGAGAGCTCCCAGCAGTATATGAAGGGCCAGCGCCACTTGAGCGGGGCAACCTAGTCGGTGTAGGTCCAAGTCCAAGCCCGCTAACTCGACCAGGGTGCTGCGGCCGGCCACGACCCGCTAAAAGTGAGGCGGTGGGATCCAAGGCAGACCCCTGAGACTCACGCAACTCGGAATCGACCTGAGTCATCCGTGCCTACCAAAATTAATATAAAGAAGTTAATTATAATATAATGATATCTACACTGTGATATTATATTAATATTTAATTTATTACTTACCGCTATCTCCTCAACCTCATCCGACGCACGCCCGTCTCGGGGTCTATACACCATCGGCCACATCTCGCCATAAGTGGGCGTGTATCCCCGCTCCTGCTGCGTCTTTTCCCTCTGTAAATGAAATCAAAGAAATAATTAGTTACAAATTAAATACATATACATATTTAATAAATTTATTTCAAGTACTCACAATCTCGTCATAAGTGATCGCAAAGCTCCTGGATCCAGCCCTATGACGTATCGTCTGATGCCTGACGCTCCCAGCATTTCTCCTAGAAAGAGCCTGAAGCAAAATGTAAAAAAATTAAATTAAATG
This sequence comes from Neltuma alba, assembly GCF_004799145.2. Lineage (NCBI taxonomy): Eukaryota > Viridiplantae > Streptophyta > Magnoliopsida > Fabales > Fabaceae > Neltuma > Neltuma alba. The sequence continues at coordinate 111,170 of NW_021637734.1, forward strand.
AGTCAAGTCGGATAAAAAATAAAGAAATTATAATTAATACAATATTATCATACCATCTGGTCAGCCGTCATCCTAAAATAGACGTAACTGGACCAGTCTTGGTCCGGGACTCCACCAGGTACATCTGCCAGTATCTCCTGGAGGGGCCTCGTCTCGTCACCTTTCTTCTCCCTCCACAGGTCGGCCCTCCTGTTCTTCCATGCCATCCCGAGCCTCTTGATCGTGTCAGCCTTCAACTCCTCCCCCAGAATAAATTTACTCTATGATTAAAATAATAAATTAACTAAATAACAAATTTAAACAAATAATTAAGCAATTTCAATAATAAAAAACAAATAATTAGTTTTTAACTAATTTAAGAATATTATAAATAAAATATAAATTAATCAAAAACAAATAATAATTAAACAATTAAGTAATTTAAATGAAAAAATATTTTTACTCAACTAAATTTAAAATTATTATAAGTAATAAATTAATGAAATCAATAACAAATTATTTTCATTTAACTACTTTTAAATAATTTAAATAAAAAATATATATATTCATTTAACTACTTTTAAAAATATTATAAATAACAAACAAATTAAATAAATAAAAAATTATAATCAAACAATTAAATTATTTGAAAACAAAATATATAATCATTTATTTAAATTAAAAAAAATTATAAATAACAATTTTATATTACCTTCATTATTTCCCAGCCTTGCTGCTTCTTGTCTGAGGTGATCTTCTTCCAGTCCTGCACGTAGATGGGGAACAGCGTCCACTGCTGACCAAGGAGGCGCACGTACTTGTTGTACAACTGGCCACCTTTCTTCGTCGGTTGGCCCAACTCATTGAGCGGCACAACCACTCGTCCGCTTGTCATCATAGACAGCTCTCTGGCTGTCAGCCTCCGATAGGACCTGTTCCCCTCAGTGTCTGCAAAATTTAATTAAGAAATAAATTATATATCAATAAATTAATACAATTTCTATATAAATTAAATACTGATCAAAACTTTAAAAAGTTAAATAAATACTTACCGACAAATTTCACCTCATAACCAGCCTGACGTCTCGGAGCAGGACGCTGCGCAGCCTGGGGATACTCATTCCCCTGATCCTGCTCCTCCTCCTCCTCCTCGTCAGCAGCATCAGCATCAGCATGGGGTTGCTCATCCCCAGTAAAATGAGCTTCCTCAGTCCGCTCAACATCATCCTGCTCCATAAAACTGAGGATATCCTCCTCGCTAAGATCGTAGTCATGAATGCTGGGGAATGGCTCACCAGCATCATGATGAACCTCACTGGGTCCAGCTCTCTCAGGATCAACTGGGTCTTTCCCGTGTCGACGAGTCATCCTAATAACAATAAATAGTAATTATTTATAAATGAAATAAAAAGAAAAATTATTTATAAGCTACAACATAATAAAATAAATAAAATAAAACATAAAATAAAAAGTATTTATCAATAAATTACTATTTTTACCTGAAAATAAGGATCTGCAACTGAATCAGAACTCGAATATGTTTGTGGAGAAAATTCAGCAGAGCTTCGCTTCCAGAACGATTGAAGAAGTGAGAGTGTGGGGGGGTATATATAGACCGAGAATTCCTAGCGGTTCGGTCCAAACCGCTAGAAATTTCTAGCGGTTTTGGGCCGAACCGCTAGGAATTCCCAACGGTCACATGTGCCTCGGGAATTGGCTAGCGGTTCGGTCCAGAACCGCTAGAAATTTGTAAACTCCTCGGGGAATGAAAAATATTTCTATCGGTTCATACATCAACCGCTAGAATTTTTCGGTGTCTAGCGGTTTATTGGCCTGAACCGCTAGAAAGTAAACGCTACAAATTTGGCGCCAAGTTCCCGCCAAAGCCCGGGGAATTTTCTAGCTCTAATTTTCTAGCGGTTAGGTGGTAACCGCTAGAAATGTGCGGGCAATGGTCAAACCGTCTGTATTTTGCAGCGCTTTTTATAGAAACCGCTAGAAATATTTGGAATTTCTAGCGGTTTAGTTGAACCGCTAGAAATGTTCCGCTGCTACTTCAACATTTTCTTGTAGTGTCTGAAGTTCAATCTCATCTCAAAATACACGATAACCACAAATGGGAGAATGAACATGGATCCAAAATCAGATCGAAGTAATACTTACCTACCGCCCTCCTGTCCTCATATACTATTTCTATCTTAAATATAAAAGCTAGTTGATTAATCTGATAAGATTAAGAAAAATAAGTTAAATTAATTATTTTTAATAAATAGATGTTTTTTTTAAAATATCCTTACTAATCAAATATATTGGTTAGAGCTACCATTATTAAAAAAACTACTTTGAAAAAAAATACATAAATATGAGAGACAAAATAAATTAGAATCTTATATTTAGAATTAAAATAAAAATTAAATGAGATCTTATATTAAGAACAGAAGGTAATACTGTATTTTGCTAAATTCCATGATGATTCGACTGCAAACAAAATATAGCGTGAGAGTTTGTCAGACTCGCACGATTTGAGTGTCATTTATTAATTGACGATGAGGTGTTTGGATCTCATGTAAACTTCTTTATCTTGTCAAATCAAAACACGGCAGGTAATTTACCCTCGACTCTCCCTGTTTCTTTTTCACGTTCCATGGAACCGTATGCAACGTAAATTTCTAACATTTTGCATTTAGGTAAAAGGTATCACCACAAAAAGATTAAAGGTGCCATTTATACCATGCGTAATGAAGTGGGAAAGATTCAAATTGCACAATGAGAGGATAGCCACCAAGAAAAGTGAAAAAAAACATTGCCGTGATATCAAAATTCCCTTGCCTTAGTTGGAAATGGCTGTGCGATCATTCTCCCATCATCCCACGCAGGTTTATGTGGTTATCATGTAATTAGAAACGGCAGCTACACTGTATACATAAGTGGACCTCAAGCTTTCGGAGCTAACACAGAAGATAGAAAATGCCAAGTTTTCTGCCAAGTTACATGGCGCAAGACAACACTTCCTGGTTGCTCCTTATCTTACCCATCTTCCTCATTCTACTATTCAAATGGTATTCCAAGTCTGCAATCAGCAAAAGCTCACTCCCTTCTCCACCAAAATTGCCAGTGATAGGAAATCTCCATCAACTAGGTTTGTACCCTCCCCGTACCCTCCATTCTCTGGCTCAGAAGTATGGCCCCTTGATGCTTCTTCATCCTGGGAGAAAAGCAGTACTTGTAGTCTCTTCTGCAGAAGCTGCTCGCGAGGTGATGAAAACCCATGATCTTGTATTTTCAAACAGGCCTAAGCTTAAAATGTTTGATATGCTATTATATGGCAAGGACGTTGCATCAGCTCCATGTGGAGAATACTGGAGGCAGTTAAGAAGCATCTGCGTGTTGCCTCTTCTGAGTAACAAAATGGTTCAATCCCTTCGCGGTGTGAGAGAGGAAGAAACTTCCATAATGATGGAAAAGATCAAGCACGCTTGTTCTGCTAACAGATCAGTGAACTTGAGCGAGTTATTTTCATCGATTGCGAACGATGTGGTTTGCAGGGCGGCTTTAGGCAGGAAATATGGCGAGGGGAGTGGGAGAAAATTTATGGAGTTACTAGACAACTTTGGAGAGCTAATGGGTTCTTTTGTGTTAGGGGACTATACACCTTGGCTTGATTGGCTTGGTCATGTGAATGGCTTTTACGCTAGAACACATGCAGTGGCTGAAGAGTTTGATCGATTTCTGGAGGAAGTAGTTGAGGAGCACATGAATCGTCCAAAAGAAGCCTATGATTCTACTGAAGGCGATGATGATTTTGTGGACCTTTTGCTTTCGCTCCAAAGGACAAACTCTATTGGCTTTCCCATTGACAGATCTGCCATAAAGGCTGTGATCTTGGTAAGAAGCATAGGAAAGAAAGCGATGGAAAAAATAAAGGGCATTTGAAAGGGAAAATCGCTAAAACACAGTACAGAAATAGAGTTTCCCCGGGGAAAAAGTGTAACAGAAATAATGAGCAAGCAGAGAGTAAGGAAATATAAGAGTAACCGCCGCGGGATGAAACTCCACGAAGAACTCATATTTGCTGCCGATCAATAAGCATCAGGAGGGATCAATTCATAACCCATCCAAAGATACAAAAAGGAGAATATTAACCCAGGAGAAAGAATCCACCAGACAAAAGGAGAGAGAAAGAGACGAAACGTACCAGTGCTAAGAAGATCGGAAAGAGCGAAACTTGATGAAAGAGGCGCGAGTTTATGTTTGCGTAAGAATTTGGATGTTGGAATGATGAAATGACTGTTTTTAAAGTGCGAGACACTTCAATTCTCCTCCAATCACTGGGAGCCTTCTGGCATCTCGTCAGTTATCCTCTGGCTTCCCCGTAATTGATTCATTCAACTATCAAGAAATTTCAGAAGGGGGAACAAACAAAACTTGCTCTCAATGCGAGCACAATTCCATTTTTAAATATGTCGAGTAGTTCAAAGTAATCAATTAAGAATGTACTATTTGAGATTATATTACACGTGTCATGAGGACAGAAAAATAAATACAATTTGAATAATAATGTTATGAAATTTAAAATAAGTATGTAAAAAAAAAAAATTCATTCTTACTGAGAACACTTTTTTACACCCCTTGAATGTAATTGAATTGCATTTTGGTACGGGGGAGCAAAACGAAAAGCGTAGGATTCCCGTGGACAATAAATAATCAAAAAAGCGGTCACAAAAGGAATGAGGCCATTACGCCATACACGCGTCCAAAGATCCGGCGGACGGCATTGTTTGACTCTGCTTCACATATTTCATGCAGTTTGTAGGATGGGGTGGCTCTGGAGACAAATTAAATATTGCACATGGGATATAATTTACTGTCATGCATGTAATATGAGTATACTTATTTGGACAGCAATGCTAATCTAACGCACGAAAAATACAAGCTAGGTTTATTAATTGCCACATCTTTTTATGTTAACACTCGACAATTTCTTTCTTTCTTTGTTTTTTTTTGGGCCAGAGACACTTGACAATTTCAAAACCACCACATTGGTATGAACATAAAGAGAATACTAATTTGAAAACCACTTTTCTGACAATTGTTTTAATATAGAAATACATACGTGTCCTTAACAAAAAGAATTAATTACTCACGAGTCGTAATTAATTTTAACGGCAGTTTTTTTTTATAATATAGAACAATATTGTTATGATTTTAAACTTTCAGAACAAATTTATTTCTAAAAGAAAATTTTTAAATAGCCAGAGACAAATTTGCACATTAATCCTTTATAGAATATGAGATAAAATCAGTCATGGAAAAAAAATTGAGGCCATAACAAGTAATGTGAGGTTATTTGTATAAGGTAATATGGTTTATGCTGTTCACCGAAAAAATGAAAAGAAAACTGTATGGTTTATCCTGTAAAACTAAAACTGCATGTCACGGCACTGCATGAAGTTTAAGATAATGAGTTGCTAAACTCATTGTTTATAAGAAGCATGACTACTTCATATAAGTTTTATAATATAGATTTGTCTTCCAAAGGTGATTGAAAAGGATGGGTTGACCAGATTGATGAGTTAAAAATGAGTCGTTTTATGCAGAGTACCCAGACAAGGTTGAAAAGGGAAAAATGATTAAGATGTTGTTGAGAAATAGAAGTGCCTGGAAAGCCGGAAGAGAATTCACAAAACAAAAGGATACATAAATATTTACAGACACATGTTCCCACAAACCACAGCTCAAATACAGTAGTGAGGTTATCTCTGATTAAGGCACGTCGTAGTTCGCGTATATGAGTCTTCTACAGCTGAATTAATTGCTTTATTCAGGTTCTGGACCTATTCAACAAAACATTTGAAACCAAGCAAAAAATGAAGAATTTTGGCACTCTTAGGGCAGAGCAACGGGCGGGTTGGGCTGCCCGGCCCCTAACCCATAGCCCGCCCGTTTAAATTTAAACGGGTACGGGTTAGCCCGTACCCATAGATACCCATTTAAACCCGTTGTTGAATGGGTTGGTTTAACTGGGCGGGCTGATGCGGGTAATGGGGAACCCGTTTAAGAATGGAAAGACATGAAAATATTATATCATATTCTCATTTATACTGAACTTTTTGCAGCTTAGAGACGTAAAAATGGAAATACCTTTCCTAAAACAGAACAAATGTTCAGTGTTTACTAGCAAGGCAGCAATCACATATAAATATCAGCAAATACAAGTATTAAGCTAATGAAAGTAATCTCAAATCTTACACATAAATGTCAACCCAAAAGGCAAGAGCTAAAAAGAGTGAAATAAATGGAAGATTTGAAGCTGAAATGAGAGACGACGACACGAGATTAAGAGGTGGGAGATGCCGTCGACAAGGCTAAGAGGCAAGGGAGATTGATAGGACTAAGAGGCCGACGGACGGTGCTACGAAGGTGACGAAAGAGGAGAGCTCACTGCTCAGATGTCGATGAGATGGAGCGTGTAAGACCCAGAGGCAAGAAGGCGAGAGCCGCCGTGGAACACTGGTGCCGAGACTGAGTGAGCGACGTGTCCCTTGTGCACCTAATCGCCTCCGCCGTATGCGTGAGAGATTGAGCGATCGAGAGGTGAGTGGCACCGTGAGGGCTCAAGTCTGAGATTCAATATGAGGGAGAGGAGTAGCGGCGCTAGAGCAAAAGGGGGGTCTAGGGGGAAACTAGGAGTGGGGTAGGAGAGCTCATGAGAGAGAGGGGATAGGTGTCCTAAATCTCTCTCAATCAATTCACAAGTCACATTCCCTCTTCTTTTTTTTTTAAAAATTTTTCAAGAAAAAAAAAATAAAAGTCTAAACGGGCGGGTACGGGCAGCCCGTGCCTCTGCCCGTAGCCCGCCCATTTAATACTTAAACCCGCCCATTTAAACCCGCCCGTTTATATTTTTTTTGGGCGGGCTCAAATGGGCCCAGTTTTCACGGGTTGCGGGCGGGCAGCCGGGCTATGGGTTGCTTGCTCAGCCCTAGGCACTCTTTTGAATTAGGGACTTACTCTGATCCCACAGAAAGCTGCTGAACTCAAGTCAGGATACATTTAGTTAATGTTCAAATTAAATCATGCATTAATGCAATTTCAACATGATATGCTGATATGTATGAACGTAAATTTCATAATGACGGCCGGTTGCAATTTTCTCGCAGCGCAGGCGTGCAATCCAATCTTTACCACAGAATCCATACATATGCCGATAGAGAGATAGTTGTAGGCCCCACTTAAAGATAGAGTAGAAATATTCCCAACCACTTACACACAGGCATATTAATTAGGTAAGTTATTAGTTAATTATAAAAAATATAATATGTTTTTCTTAAAATATCATAATCATCTTTATTAATATTCTTCCTCTTTTTCCTGCTTGATTATGGTCAAGTAAGTATCAATAGGGTAATTTTAAAAAAATTAATAAATATGATAAATATGTATTATATTTAAGACAAAAATTAATTCAATACTTAGTCCTTATATTAAAAAACAGACAATTATTTGGCTAAAATATGGGCCGATGAGCTCTTTGTATCCCACTTAAACACTTTGTATTTAGACAGAAGTTGTCAAAAAGATGATCAACGATTGCCATTCGTACTATGCGTAATAAAGTTGAAAGGTTCATATTATATCCAAATGACAGGATAGCCAGCAAGATAAAAGTAAAAAAAAAAAAAAAACTTTCACTTAATTCCGAAATTCCGTTGCAACATTTGGAAATGGTTGCCCCGCGGCAGCTACAGTTTATAAGTGTGTGTGTGTGTCTGAAGGGACCTCATAATGAGCAAACACAGAGAAGATAGAAGATAGAGAGAAAATGCCGAGTTTTGTGACAGGTTTCATGGTGCAAGACAGCACTTCCTGCTGGTTGCTCCTTATCTTACCCATCTCCCTCATTGTGATATTCAAATGGTATTCCAATTCTGCAGTCAACAAAACCTCTCTCCCTTCTCCCCCAAAATTGCCAGTGATAGGAAATCTCCATCAACTAGGTTTGTACCCTCATCGTACCCTCCATTCTCTGGCTCAGAAGTATGGCCCCTTGATGCGTCTTCATTTTGGGAAAAAACCAGTACTCGTAGTCTCTTCTGCAGAAGCTGCTCGTGAGGTGATGAAGACCCATGATCTCGTATTTTCAAGCAGGCCTAAGCTTAAAATGTTCGATATGCTATTATATGGCAAGGACGTTGCATCAGCTCCATATGGAGAATACTGGAGGCAGTTAAGAAGCATCTGCGTGTTGCATCTTCTGAGTAACAAAAGGGTTCAATCCCTTCGCGGTGTGAGAGAGGAAGAAACTTCCGTAATGATGGAAAAGATCACGCACGCTTGTTCTGCTAACACATCAGTGAACTTGAGCGAGTTATTTTCATCGGTTACGAACGATGTGATTTGCAGGGCGGCTTTGGGCAGGAAATATGGAGAGGGGCGTGGGAGAAAATTTATGGAGTTACTCGAGAAGTTTGTAGAGCTGGTGGGTTCTTTTGTGATAGGGGACTATATACCCTGGCTTGATTGGGTTGGTCATGTGAGTGGCTTGTATGGTAAAGCGCACGCAGTGGCTGCAGAGTTTGATCGATTTTTGGAGGAAGTAATTGAGGAGCACGAGGCGAATCGTCCAAAAGAAGGCGATGATGATTTTGTGGACGTTTTGCTTTCGGTCCAAAGCACTAACTCCATTGGCTTTCCCATTGACAGGTCTGCCATAAAGGCCTTGATCTTGGTAAGAAAAACGATGTACCATCTCTCTTGTGTGTTGTAAATTACTGTTCTGGTTCTTACTTGTAAGAGTTACTTAATAAATTTGTATAGGTTAAGGGAGCTAAGTAAATTACTTAATTATTATAAATGGGAAAAAAAAATTTTTTGGTGAAAACAGTTATATTGTGTGTGAATATCAATTCTAATTTTTCTCCAAAATATATATATATCATTTTTCACTTTCTGCAATACGTGTTCTAATTGAATAGCAATTTAGTTAAATTGGTAACTGGTTCTTCTGAATATTCCATGTCATTAGGTCTATCGTCACACATACGCATTTATGGTCCCAAGTTACCCCCTCGCCTATATTTTCAAGGAACACTCGTGTCCTATTCATTTTGAGACATGACTAGTGAATTTGATTTTATAGGACATGTTTGCTGCGGGCACAGATACCACATACACAGTCTTAGAATGGACGATGGCAGAATTGTTAAGACATCCAAATGTTATGAAAAAGCTACAAGACGAGGTTAGAAATGTAAAAGGAGACAAATCACACACACTAACAGAGGAGGATATAGATCACATGCCTTACCTAAGGGCAGTGTTAAAAGAAACACTTCGATTACACCCTCCAATTCCTTTACTAGTCCCTCGAGAAAGCATGCAAGAAATAAAACTACTTGGTCATCACATTGGTGCTAAGACGCATGTAATTGTGAATGCTTGGGCAATAGCAAGAGATCCTGTGCATTGGGACAATCCTCAAGAATTCAAGCCGGAGAGGTTCTTGAACAGCTCAATAGATTATAAAGGACTTGATTTTCAATTGATCCCATTTGGAGCAGGAAGAAGGGGGTGTCCTGGAACACAACTTGCGATGGCCTTGAACGAGCTTGTGATAGCAAACGTTTTGTACCGTTTTGATTGGTCTTTGCCAAAAGGAGAACAGGGGAAGGACTTGGACATGTGTGAAACAGTTGGGCTTACTGCGCATAAAAAGATGCCTCTTCTGGGAATTGCGTTGCCGCGCAACAAGTGAACGCCACAAGAATCGTACGTCCTCCTAAAGAAGCCTTTGATACTACAAATGGTGGTGATGATTTTGTGATGTGATGCTTCTTGTTAGGAAATAAAATTTGTATGTGGAAATAAAATATACTACCTTCCTTCCTATTTATAAGACCTTATAAATAAGGTTTCATAATTAAGACATGAGGTAGTAATTTCTTGTGTTAGAGATGAACATATAAAAAGTGATTTGACGGAGAGTGGCAAATTCTAAACTGGTATCATGTGACTTTTGTAACATGTGAAGTAAAACAAACAGTAATAATATTCCATAAGTAGAGCCAATAATGCGGGTTAGCGATGCAGGTTGAAGTAGCCCTAGTCCGCCTTTTTTTAAAAAAATTATTATTTGTATAGGTTGAACTTAGTTTGAAATGTTAAAATTAGACTTAGAAGGTGTTTGGAAGCATCCAAAAGTGCTTCTCAGAAACATTTTTCCATAAAATAAGGCAAACTCCTCACATATTTGCTTCATATATCATAAAAGCACTTTTGAAACCATGGTTTAATTTCAACTCAAACACCCCCTTAGAGTTTTAAACTTAAGTACTGGGTTGTAATAAAATAATATAAGGATTGATTTATAATTTAAGAAGATATTTTAGAAAAACTGACACATATTTTTTCTAAATAATTAATTTAACTAGTTTCCTTATCCAAATTAATTAAATAGATTTTTTATGTATATATATAAGTGCTTAATTACATATACAATGATATGTATGAGGCAATATTCATATGAAATTTGACAGTTACAATCCTGCAACTATATTATACTACCTCCGATCCTTAATATAAGACCCTATTTGACTTTTATTTTGGTCCTAAATATAAGACCCTAATCTATTTTATCTCTCATATTTACACATATTTTCCCAAAGTAACCCTTCTAACGATGATAGTTTTAGTCAATACACTTGATTAGCAAGGATATTTTAGGAAAGACAACACCTATTTAGGACAAATAACTAACTCAACTTACTTCCTTAATCTCCTCAAATTAGTCAACTGGGTCTTATAATTAGGACCGGAGGTAGTATAATATATTAGGAGTTGTATTGGGGGGCAAAAAAAAAAAAAAAGAGCTAGCCTACCAACCTACGAGTTAGCCCGTGGTGGATCAGGCTCAAAGCAGTGCGGGCTGAAGTAGCCCGTACTTTAGCAGGTTGGTATTTTGCCAATGCGAGCTGGCCATTTTTGGCCCAATTGTCGACTGTAATATTCGTAGGCTAAATTGGGATGCGTCCTAAAAAAAAGAGGGGGTCACAACTCACAATACACAAATTTGGAAGGTTCGAAATGGGATGAGTATTAATTTTTTTAATGATCTGTGGTTATTCACGGATAAGAGAATTAAAGATCTCTGCCTACGACCTCTCACCAAAGAGGAGAACGATAGTGTTGTTGCAGACTGGATACTTAATGGCACCTGGAACTTTCAGCAACTTAATTCTATTGTGGACCATAGTGTTTTACAGCGGCTAATTAGCATTATGCCACCTATGGAGAGTGCAGGATATGACGTGATGTCTTGGAAAGGTACTTCAGATGGCTCTTTTTCCATTAAGAGTGCCTACCAAATGATCGAAACAAGGCCTCCTGATAAATATGACCCAATATTCAAGTTGATCTGGCAGTGGAAAGGAGCTGAGAGGATTAGAACTTTCTTATGGAGAGCTTATAACAATCGTCTGCCAACAAATGAATGGAGGAGCACGTGGGCTCATACTTCACCCCTTTGTGGTTATTGTCAAGACAAAACGGAGGATATATTACATATCTTACGGGACTGTCATTTTGCTCGAAATATGTGGATGGAGAATATTAAAAGTAAGTATGTACAATCCTTTTTCTCCCTCTCTTTGAAGGATTGGATTGCTGCTAATCTCAAAACTAAAATGGGACATTCCCACAGCCAGAGTTGGGATACTTTTTGGGGAGTAGCTGTATGGAAATTATGGAGCTGGAGGAATAAGGTAGCTTTTGACACGAACTTTATGAAACCACTTAATCCTACAGCTTATTTGAGGACATGTGGTAAACTTTATGGCATGAACACTATTTGTGGCAAGGCGAAACTGATTGGTAATCGTGATGCTGGAACTTCTTATTCCTGGACTCCACCTCCTCTCAATTGGATTAAATTAAATGTGGATGGTGCTGTGGCTTTGAACTCATCTCAAGCTGGTTGTGGAGGCTTACTTCGGGACTTTAAGGGCTGTTGGATTGTTGGATTTACCCAAGAACTAGGAATCTGCAGTGCACAAGAGGCGGAAGAATGGGCCATTTATAGGGGGTTAAAACTAGCCTGGGACTTTGGATTCAAAAATGTCATCCTGGAATCAGATGCCAAATTCCTGGTACAACAGCTCCATACTCACCACTCAAGTACCAAGTCCAGTCTTCTTTTTATTCAGATTCTACAGATGCTGCAGTTTGATTGGACTGTCAAGGTGGACTATATCTCGAGGAAAAGTAACAAGGTTGCTGATAGTTTGGCTAAAATGGGAATTTCCCATTCTCAGTTTTTTGATGCTTGCCCGACTAGTTTAAGGGCTCTCGTGCAGGAAGATTGTATGGGATGTGATCCCAATATTGTCTAGTTTATTTTGGCTTTAAGCCTCTTCTGTAGCCCAAAAAAAAAAACTTGACTCCTGCGTATCGGGTCGGGTTATGAGATACTCCTCCGGTCCTTAATATAAGACCTATTTAACTAATTTGATTATATTAAGGAAGTTAGGTAAGTTAGTTAATTATAGGAAAAGTGACACATTTTTCCTAAAACACCATAATCATCTTACTTAATACCTCATCTCCCTCTTCTACTTAATTATGGTTGATGGAGTATCTATAGGGGTAATTTAGAGAAAATCGATAAATATAAAAAATGGATCTTATATTTAGGATCAAAACCAATTCAAAAATTGAGTCATATATTAAGGATCGGAGGAGTATTAACCGCGAAAGCTCGACGGCCCACTACAGCAAACGAGGATATCTACCATTTTCTTTTTCGGGGTTCAAAAGTTATGCGGGAAATCCTTCTGACCATCACAGGCTTTACGGAGGTTACAGACTTACAGCCCTTCTAGTCAAATGGGCTTGACTCAACCTGATACAAAACCTCGTAATGTTAAATTAGGATTAATTAATTACTTAAAATAAAGTAAATATTCTCATTAATTGATGATATTTCACATTATTATTAAATTTGAACAAATTTAATCCAACAAAAAATCATGATTAACACACGCTTTGTTGTTTCTTTGTTTTATGAATTTGTTCCGCTACTGAATAATATAAAAAATGGAACATAATTTAATTGGCTGTTATATTGTCAATTGTTTTAGATTTTTGCACTCATGACCTGATCTGCACTATATTTATCTTATTTTGCAGGTGTATATATTAATTCCGTTTCTTAATATAAAAACTAGTTTAATATTTAATTTGGTTATAAATATAAGACTATAATCTACTTTGTCTTCTATATTTATTTATTTTTTTTCAAAATACTTCTTATAATGATTGCATATGTTAAAAGTTTCCATAAACTATTAATCCTAATATATATTATTTGTAATGGTATTTTATAAAAGATAAAACCTATTTATTATAAATAACTAACTTATTAAATTTTTTTAATATGTTTTAGTGAATTAGTTTTTATATTAAAGTCTGTGTATAGTATTAATTAATTTACATGACTTAAAATATAATTAATCGTTGTCTACGAATAACTAAATTCACGGTCCTTTGCCTCAAAGTTGGAAGTTTGGGCGGTCGAGAGTAAACAATTTTGATCACGACGACAAATTTTGAGAAGAAAGCTAAATCATAAATGCCGATTGAAGCACAATCAATTTCTAGCACAACTTGTTTACTGGATAGCTCAAGGAACAAGAAGAAAACAAAGAAAGCGTCCTCTTCCTCTCGATCTCTGCGCTCATGAAAATGCCTTTTTTTCTGGAATCACTTTCAGTTAAAAATATATTAAACTCATTAGATCTAGATTGTGTATATGTGATTTAAATGGTTTAAATTTAAAATTTTTAATTAAATATTTTTAAATAGAAAAATTAGTTTTTGAAAAAATAATAGGTAAGAGATTATTTCTATTTTAAATTGTACACATATTAAAATAATTATTTTAAACAAATAAAAAAAGAAATCATATTCTTTCAAACCATCTAGATGAGATATGAACAATTAAGATACGGTGAACTTATGGTATTTATCAAAGTGGTGGGTATTGAAACTGGTCCGCTTTTTTCTCTCTTCTTCTTAGCTTGACTACTACATATTGCTTTGCTCCCATTTCTCTCTGTTTCAAAGAGGAATGAAAGCAGAACAATGTGTAGGAGTATAACGTGGCCAAACATAGTTTAGCGTGGGTCAGAAGTTCAAGGCTTGGACGTTATGATAGACTAAGATAAATTAGGACCAGTCACACTCAGCCATACATCCATATGCCTCTTTCAGGATTAAAAGTTGAATGACGATCCTCCCACTATCATTTGCCACAAAAGGTTCTCGCAACTATTTGTATCCTATAATTCTGAAGTTCAATCTCATCTCAAAATATACGATAACCACAAAAGGGAGAATGAACATGGATGCAACATCAGATCGAAGTAATACTTACCCACCGCCCCCCTGTCCTGATATATTATATTTCGCTAAATTCCATGATGATTCGACTGCAAACAAGATATAGCGTGAGAGTTTCTCAGCCTCGCACGACTGAGTATCGTTTATTAATTGACGATGAGGTGTTTAGATCTCACGTAAACTTCTTTATCTTGTCAAATCAAAACACGGTAGGTAATTTACTCTCGACTCTATCTGTTTCTTTTCTACGTTCCATGGAACCGTATGCAACGTAAATTTCTAACATTTTGCATTTAGGTAAAAGTTATCACCACAAAAAGATTAAAGGTGCCATTTATACCATGCGTAATGAAGTGGGAATGATTCAAATTGCACAATGACAGGATAGCCACCAAGAAAAGTGGGGGGGAAAAAAACTTGCCTTGATATCAAAATTCCACTGCCTTAGTTGGAAATGGTTGTGCGATCATTCTCCCATCATCCCACGCAGGTTTATGTGGTTATCATGTAATTAGAAACGGCAGCTACAGTGTATATATAAGTGGACCTCAAGCTTTCAGAGCTAACAGAGAAGATAGAAGATAGAAAATGCCAAGTTTTCTGCCAAGTTCCATGGCGCAAGACAACACTTCCTGGTTGCTCCTTATCTTACCCATCTTCCTCATTCTACTATTCAAATGGTATTCCAAGTCTGCAATCAGCAAAAGCTCACTCCCTTCTCCACCAAAATTGCCAGTGATAGGAAATCTCCATCAATTAGGTTTGTACCCTCATCGTACCCTCCATTCTCTGGCTCAGAAGTATGGCCCCTTGATGCTTCTTCATCTTGGGAGAAAACCAGTACTTGCAGTCTCTTCTGCAGAAGCTGCTCGCGAGGTGATGAAAACCCATGATCTAGTGTTTTCAAACAGGCCTAAGCTTAAAATGTTCGATATGCTATTATATGGCAAGGACGTTGCATCAGCTCCATGTGGAGAATACTGGAGGCAGTTAAGAAGCATCTGCGTGTTGCATCTTCTGAGTAACAAAATGGTTCAATCCCTTCGCGGTGTGAGAGAGGAAGAAACTTCCATAATGATGGAAAAGATCAAGCACGCTTGTTCTGCTAACAGATCAGTGAACTTGAGCGAGTTATTTTCATCGATTGCGAACGATGTGGTTTGCAGCAGGGTGGCTTTGGGCAGGAAATATGGCGAGGGAAGTGGGAGAAAATTTACGGAGTTACGAGACAACTTTGGAGAGCTAATGGGTTCTTCTGTGATAGGGGACTATATACCTTGGCTTGATTGGCTTGGTCATGTGAATGGCTTTTACGCTAGAGCACATGCAGTGGCTGAAGAGTTTGATCGATTTCTGGAGGCAGTAGTTGAGGGGCACATGAATCGTCCAAAAGAAGCCTATGATTCTACTGAAGGCGATGATGATTTTGTGGACCTTTTGCTTTCGCTTCAAAGGACAAACTCCATTGGCTTTCCCATTGACAGATCTGCCATGAAGGCTGTGATCTTGGTAAGAATCCTCATATTCTAACTGGTCAACGAAAAATGTGCCGTCTGTCTCTGCTGTGTTGTAAATTATGATCCTAAGTTACCGTCTTGCATGTATTTTTAAGAAACTCATGTCTTATTCACCGATACTTTATTTTATTAGTGAATTTGATTCTACAGGATATGTTTGCTGCAGGTACAGATACCACACACACAGTCTTAGGATGGACAATGACAGAATTGTTAAAACATCCAAATGCTATGAAGAAACTACAAGACGAGGTTAAAAATGTGAAGAGAGACAGATCACACATAATAACAGAGGAGGATACAGATCACATGCCCTACCTAAAGGCAGTGTTGAAAGAAACACTTCGCTTACACCCTCCAGTTCCTTTACTAATGCCTCGAGAAAGCATGCAAGAAATAAAACTACTTGGCCATCACATTGATACTAAGACTCAAGTAGCTGTGAATGCTTGGGCAGCAGCAAGAGATCCTGTGCATTGGAACACTCCTCAACAATTCAAGCCAGAGAGGTTCTTGAACAGTTCAATAGATTATAAAGGACTTGATTTTCAATTGATCCCATTTGGAGCAGGAAGAAGGGGGTGTCCTGGAACACAACTTGCAATGGCGTTGAACGAGCTCGTGATAGCAAACGTTGTGTTCCATTTTGATTGGTCTTTGCCAAACGGAGAACAAGGGAAGGACTTGGACATGTCTGAAACAGCTGGGCTCACTGTGCATAAAAGGGTACCTCTTCAGGTAGTTGCGTTGCCACGTAACAAGTGACCAACATGTCAGGACCAACATTTAATACTTTAATGAATGTGTGTAAGGCTTATCTATATCTGATAGTAGAATGGGGAAGAATAGTGTGAGAGAGTTGTGACTTTGTGAGAGAGACTATTATTAGTGTTTTCTCTATAATATCTGAATGCACTTTGCAGCATAGTAATATTAAAAATAAAACACCTGGGAAAGGCTTATCCCCTGATATATGAGTACTGTTTATACTCCACCTTACTCTTGTCCTTTAATATAATCACAAGGGGTACTTCTTATGTATATATTTTTATTTATTTCAAATAATTTATGTCACATTTCATTTAAAAACTAAAAAGAATAATCTCAATGCTACTTATTTCTTCTTCTGCAACCTGCAAGCATGTAGTGTCCAATTTTCCATTATTAAAAAAGGCAAATAATGACACTTTATGATTTTTTTAATATAACTTTTAAATGTACGGTGACATATTAATTCAGTTGCTTATTTTTGAAATTATTTTGCATGGAGTCAAAGGATTTTCAAAAGAAACAAGTGCATCCAGTAGAGCCAAAGCTTGTGAACATAAAACCTCATCTCAACGTAATGTGTTATGCAAGCCTTGACACTGAAGGTGGCCCCGTTCAAGTGTTAATGGTAGCTTTTAATTACATTTAATTGTTGACGACTTTTTCCATGTGATTTTAGAAGGAAAAAAAATATAAATTGTTCTGCGTCTTTTTTTTTGGGGGGACTGAAATTCTTCTTCTGCGTCTTAATAAAGGATTTGACTTCCTTCTGACCTTCTGGCCCGGGAAAAAAAAAGAAGAAGAGAAAAATTATTATCTAAATCAAGTCTTCATCACATCTCAGGCCAAGAATATATAGTCTTCATCAAATCGTTATCATTATATAACAATATTACTTACAAATTTCATTTGATTTTTCACCCTTACCACTCCACTGTCTGAAATTGGAACGTGTATACTATCACAATTCACGAGAATAAGGAAAATTGACAACTTAACATAAAAAGTCAGTGTTTGATTCATATAATGCAAGTAGTGAGAGATCAATAATCTGATCCTCCATTACGAACAACAGAGACGCATGCAAAACTAATCATTTATATTTCACTTAGGCATAGAAGATTTGAATGAAAATCAAATTATAATTTTAAAAATAATTTTACGTTATATAAAATATATATGTAAGAAAAAATTTATTTCGATTTATGTAAGAATATTTTTTAAAAATGTTTTTTTATTGAACCAAACACCTTTTAAGAATCAAATTGGATTTTATAATGATCGAAAGGAAGGATGTCAAATATTCAAACAGTAAAATTCTTTAAAAATAATTTTTTAATCATGATTTATAAAATACAAAGTTAACATGTGAGGTGAATTTTGTTTCCAACCATGTGAATTGGGCTAACGGAGTTAAAACTGAGATCTCACGGATTACGAGCTGAAAATTTACTCATTTAACCAAAATTTTCTAATGTTTTCTTTAAACAGAAGGATAGGATGACGAGCCCAAAATAAAAATGTGAATTCAATGAAGAACAGGAACACAGCTCCCAAGAAGACCAACGCGTATCAGCGAATTAAGCAGATCAGACTTCCCCATCACATGCCATACATAAAATGCCAATAGAAAATTCCAAACTATATAGCTTGGCCAGTACAATTAGCACACTGACTCCCAGCTCTAGGCATCTCAACAACAACACTCGAATCTGCCAGTTTCTGTCCCATAATGTATCATTTGTACACCCTCCAATCCTGTAATTATTATAGGGTTGATTTTAATCTTATCGTTATACTTCCAAGTGCTAGAGACATTGGCTAGCTCTGTCGCAGGAGCAAACTCCTTTTCAAGCTTCATGAGTCCAGGCTTCGGTTGATCTCCAAGAAGAAGATTCAGCTCCTCATGATTGTAGGTGTGGCTTTAGTAGACCCTGAAATTTGTTTTGCCCTTGACGAACCAGTGCGAACGGAAAGTTTGGCGGAGAAAGCGAGAAAAAATCCAAAAATGAGAGACAGAAAAAATGAAAAGCGAGAGTCAATTGGTGTGCACGTCTCTTCCCACACCCTTTGAAAATTTTCTAATATGCCATATCCCCCATCTGGTCTCATCTTCCTCTTAAATTTTTAACTTCAATAATTCTTGATCAGAGAAAAGAACTACCCACGTATCCTGCCACTTGACTCTTCACTACTTCTTCTTTTCGTTGCAAGAGTACTCCACGTGTACATGCAAATTGAATCCAGCTGGCCAGTACATTTTCATCAATACTTTCCTTCAAAACTCATCGTTTCACTTGCTTTTTAGTTTTTCCCCCCCGCCCCCTTTAAAATTTCCAGCTATCATATGTCTAAAAGTGCAATTAAAGAGTTCCGTCCGACACATTTCTCAAACTATTTCCAGCTTCTCGGTTCTCACCTCTCCCTCCAACCGGAATCTGGCGGACAGGTCAACCCCCCACCTTCATCAATAATTCTGCAATCCTGCTTATCACGGAACAGAACAGGGATCTGAGATAATCACGTTATCACGGAAGGTCCTTGCTGGACCTCCACCTGCGACGACGCGGCGAGTTCTCTTCCCGCGAGCTTTCTTCAGCCGTCTGTTCATGACAGACTCCACACTCTTGTGGTTCTTTGTTCTTGTTTCCGTAGATTCCTTATCTTTGATTTCGATTTGGGTTTTCTTCCGTTTATGTTATCATTTCTCTCTGCAGGCTCTGTACTACGTTATTCAATTTCTGGACTGCAAAGTGCAAACCTCCCTCCCTCCTTTTAAGATGCTCAGCAAATTCCAACCGTATAAATTGTGGAAGGCTAAGATTTAAACTTTAATTTTTTCTGAAAAATATCTTTTCTAACAGTTATGTAATTCAAAACAAATGTAATCTTTTAATCTTAAGATTTTTTTTAATTTAAAAATCCAAATTAAAAATTTAAATCTATAAACTATTAAACTGCATTTAAATAGTGTAAATTTTACTACAGTCATGAGTATCATGGCCAAACTAGTTATCCTTCTTCATTGGTCCTGTATTTACGTTAGTCTGTTAACTACTTAACTGAAGTAGTTACCAGTTATCTCTGATAGTTCCAACAATTGCCACGTATCACTTTTTTCTGCAGTAAAAGAGTAAGGGAAATGTCTATTTGCATGGACTAGTTTTGGTTTGTGGTCTAGACGAGAGGTGTAATTACGTTGAAAGTTCAAACTACTGCACTAAAAGCACATGATTTTCAATATATATATATTTATGTTATGAAATTTTTATGTAAGCAATTAAAATTCTTATGAAATTTTCAAGTAGTTTTTTCCTATTCCATCGATATTATTGGTATTCTTGCGATGTGGACTGATGCATCAAACTTTCCTGCTAACAGCATTTATGCTTTGGGGTTTATATATCTGTTACCATGGGTACTAACAGGATATTGACAAATCATGGAAAGATATTCTCTGATCTCATTCGGCCTTTATTAATTTAAATATCTCTCTCTCTTGAGGAATGCATGTTTTTAAGATATCGATGATAAACCATATATTGGTTAATGACTTATTAGCTCTGTGCATCTGCAGATATGAAACTAGTGGAACAACATGGTTAAAAGGGTGCTTTAGGTAAGGTGGTGGCAAGGGCTGGACAACTTGCTGGTACGAAAATTGGAGAAAATTTTTATTTGCTGTGTCAAACTTGACAGTGAAGGTGCGTTCTGATCTCTCACAACATGATCGTCTAGTCTGTAATGTTTGAATCTTTTAGTGGGCATACACATACACGGGTGAGAAAAGCTAAAAAATTCTTAACCTATGTGGGTTCTGGTTAATGCAGGGGATTGTATGCGATTGAGAGAACCCGTCCATCTAACAAACAGATAGGACTGACTTGATTGACCAAACACAAGAGGAAGAGAGAGAGATGTCAACTTTTATGACAAGTTCCATAGTGCAGGACAACACCTCAATGTTGTGGCGCACATGGTCGCTTATTATATTCCCCATCTTCCTTGTTCTGCTATTCAAATGGTATTCCAAATCTACAACCAGCAAAA
>NW_021637735.1:0-70046 GCF_004799145.2 Neltuma alba
ATTCGACTGCAAACAAAATATAGCGTGAGAGTTTGTCAGACTCGCACGATTTGAGTGTCATTTATTAATTGACGATGAGGTGTTTGGATCTCATGTAAACTTCTTTATCTTGTCAAATCAAAACACGGCAGGTAATTTACTCTCGACTCTCCCTGTTTCTTTTTCACGTTCCATGGAACCGTATGCAACGTAAATTTCTAACATTTTGCATTTAGGTAAAAGGTATCACCACAAAAAGATTAAAGGTGCCATTTATACCATGCGTAATGAAGTGGGAAAGATTCAAATTGCACAATGAGAGGATAGCCACCAAGAAAAGTGAAAAAAAAATTGCGTGATATCAAAATTCCCTTGCCTTAGTTGGAAATGGCTGTGCGATCATTCTCCCATCATCCCACGCAGGTTTATGTGGTTATCATGTAATTAGAAACGGCAGCTACACTGTATACATAAGTGGACCTCAAGCTTTCGGAGCTAACACAGAAGATAGAAAATGCCAAGTTTTCTGCCAAGTTACATGGCGCAAGACAACACTTCCTGGTTGCTCCTTATCTTACCCATCTTCCTCATTCTACTATTCAAATGGTATTCCAAGTCTGCAATCAGCAAAAGCTCACTCCCTTCTCCACCAAAATTGCCAGTGATAGGAAATCTCCATCAACTAGGTTTGTACCCTCCCCGTACCCTCCATTCTCTGGCTCAGAAGTATGGCCCCTTGATGCTTCTTCATCCTGGGAGAAAAGCAGTACTTGTAGTCTCTTCTGCAGAAGCTGCTCGCGAGGTGATGAAAACCCATGATCTTGTATTTTCAAACAGGCCTAAGCTTAAAATGTTTGATATGCTATTATATGGCAAGGACGTTGCATCAGCTCCATGTGGAGAATACTGGAGGCAGTTAAGAAGCATCTGCGTGTTGCCTCTTCTGAGTAACAAAATGGTTCAATCCCTTCGCGGTGTGAGAGAGGAAGAAACTTCCATAATGATGGAAAAGATCAAGCACGCTTGTTCTGCTAACAGATCAGTGAACTTGAGCGAGTTATTTTCATCGATTGCGAACGATGTGGTTTGCAGGGCGGCTTTAGGCAGGAAATATGGCGAGGGGAGTGGGAGAAAATTTATGGAGTTACTAGACAACTTTGGAGAGCTAATGGGTTCTTTTGTGTTAGGGGACTATACACCTTGGCTTGATTGGCTTGGTCATGTGAATGGCTTTTACGCTAGAACACATGCAGTGGCTGAAGAGTTTGATCGATTTCTGGAGGAAGTAGTTGAGGAGCACATGAATCGTCCAAAAGAAGCCTATGATTCTACTGAAGGCGATGATGATTTTGTGGACCTTTTGCTTTCGCTCCAAAGGACAAACTCTATTGGCTTTCCCATTGACAGATCTGCCATAAAGGCTGTGATCTTGGTAAGAAGCATAGGAAAGAAAGCGATGGAAAAAATAAAGGGCATTTGAAAGGGAAAATCGCTAAAACACAGTACAGAAATAGAGTTTCCCCGGGGAAAAAGTGTAACAGAAATAATGAGCAAGCAGAGAGTAAGGAAATATAAGAGTAACCGCCGCGGGATGAAACTCCACGAAGAACTCATATTTGCTGCCGATCAATAAGCATCAGGAGGGATCAATTCATAACCCATCCAAAGATACAAAAAGGAGAATATTAACCCAGGAGAAAGAATCCACCAGACAAAAGGAGAGAGAAAGAGACGAAACGTACCAGTGCTAAGAAGATCGGAAAGAGCGAAACTTGATGAAAGAGGCGCGAGTTTATGTTTGCGTAAGAATTTGGATGTTGGAATGATGAAATGACTGTTTTTAAAGTGCGAGACACTTCAATTCTCCTCCAATCACTGGGAGCCTTCTGGCATCTCGTCAGTTATCCTCTGGCTTCCCCGTAATTGATTCATTCAACTATCAAGAAATTTCAGAAGGGGGAACAAACAAAACTTGCTCTCAATGCGAGCACAATTCCATTTTTAAATATGTCGAGTAGTTCAAAGTAATCAATTAAGAATGTACTATTTGAGATTATATTACACGTGTCATGAGGACAGAAAAATAAATACAATTTGAATAATAATGTTATGAAATTTAAAATAAGTATGTAAAAAAAAAAAATTCATTCTTACTGAGAACACTTTTTTACACCCCTTGAATGTAATTGAATTGCATTTTGGTACGGGGGAGCAAAACGAAAAGCGTAGGATTCCCGTGGACAATAAATAATCAAAAAAGCGGTCACAAAAGGAATGAGGCCATTACGCCATACACGCGTCCAAAGATCCGGCGGACGGCATTGTTTGACTCTGCTTCACATATTTCATGCAGTTTGTAGGATGGGGTGGCTCTGGAGACAAATTAAATATTGCACATGGGATATAATTTACTGTCATGCATGTAATATGAGTATACTTATTTGGACAGCAATGCTAATCTAACGCACGAAAAATACAAGCTAGGTTTATTAATTGCCACATCTTTTTATGTTAACACTCGACAATTTCTTTCTTTCTTTGTTTTTTTTGGGCCAGAGACACTTGACAATTTCAAAACCACCACATTGGTATGAACATAAAGAGAATACTAATTTGAAAACCACTTTTCTGACAATTGTTTTAATATAGAAATACATACGTGTCCTTAACAAAAAGAATTAATTACTCACGAGTCGTAATTAATTTTAACGGCAGTTTTTTTTTATAATATAGAACAATATTGTTATGATTTTAAACTTTCAGAACAAATTTATTTCTAAAAGAAAATTTTTAAATAGCCAGAGACAAATTTGCACATTAATCCTTTATAGAATATGAGATAAAATCAGTCATGGAAAAAAAATTGAGGCCATAACAAGTAATGTGAGGTTATTTGTATAAGGTAATATGGTTTATGCTGTTCACCGAAAAAATGAAAAGAAAACTGTATGGTTTATCCTGTAAAACTAAAACTGCATGTCACGGCACTGCATGAAGTTTAAGATAATGAGTTGCTAAACTCATTGTTTATAAGAAGCATGACTACTTCATATAAGTTTTATAATATAGATTTGTCTTCCAAAGGTGATTGAAAAGGATGGGTTGACCAGATTGATGAGTTAAAAATGAGTCGTTTTATGCAGAGTACCCAGACAAGGTTGAAAAGGGAAAAATGATTAAGATGTTGTTGAGAAATAGAAGTGCCTGGAAAGCCGGAAGAGAATTCACAAAACAAAAGGATACATAAATATTTACAGACACATGTTCCCACAAACCACAGCTCAAATACAGTAGTGAGGTTATCTCTGATTAAGGCACGTCGTAGTTCGCGTATATGAGTCTTCTACAGCTGAATTAATTGCTTTATTCAGGTTCTGGACCTATTCAACAAAACATTTGAAACCAAGCAAAAAATGAAGAATTTTGGCACTCTTAGGGCAGAGCAACGGGCGGGTTGGGCTGCCCGGCCCCTAACCCATAGCCCGCCCGTTTAAATTTAAACGGGTACGGGTTAGCCCGTACCCATAGATACCCATTTAAACCCGTTGTTGAATGGGTTGGTTTAACTGGGCGGGCTGATGCGGGTAATGGGGAACCCGTTTAAGAATGGAAAGACATGAAAATATTATATCATATTCTCATTTATACTGAACTTTTTGCAGCTTAGAGACGTAAAAATGGAAATACCTTTCCTAAAACAGAACAAATGTTCAGTGTTTACTAGCAAGGCAGCAATCACATATAAATATCAGCAAATACAAGTATTAAGCTAATGAAAGTAATCTCAAATCTTACACATAAATGTCAACCCAAAAGGCAAGAGCTAAAAAGAGTGAAATAAATGGAAGATTTGAAGCTGAAATGAGAGACGACGACACGAGATTAAGAGGTGGGAGATGCCGTCGACAAGGCTAAGAGGCAAGGGAGATTGATAGGACTAAGAGGCCGACGGACGGTGCTACGAAGGTGACGAAAGAGGAGAGCTCACTGCTCAGATGTCGATGAGATGGAGCGTGTAAGACCCAGAGGCAAGAAGGCGAGAGCCGCCGTGGAACACTGGTGCCGAGACTGAGTGAGCGACGTGTCCCTTGTGCACCTAATCGCCTCCGCCGTATGCGTGAGAGATTGAGCGATCGAGAGGTGAGTGGCACCGTGAGGGCTCAAGTCTGAGATTCAATATGAGGGAGAGGAGTAGCGGCGCTAGAGCAAAAGGGGGGTCTAGGGGGAAACTAGGAGTGGGGTAGGAGAGCTCATGAGAGAGAGGGGATAGGTGTCCTAAATCTCTCTCAATCAATTCACAAGTCACATTCCCTCTTCTTTTTTTTTAAAAATTTTTCAAGAAAAAAAAATAAAAGTCTAAACGGGCGGGTACGGGCAGCCCGTGCCTCTGCCCGTAGCCCGCCCATTTAATACTTAAACCCGCCCATTTAAACCCGCCCGTTTATATTTTTTTTGGGCGGGCTCAAATGGGCCCAGTTTTCACGGGTTGCGGGCGGGCAGCCGGGCTATGGGTTGCTTGCTCAGCCCTAGGCACTCTTTTGAATTAGGGACTTACTCTGATCCCACAGAAAGCTGCTGAACTCAAGTCAGGATACATTTAGTTAATGTTCAAATTAAATCATGCATTAATGCAATTTCAACATGATATGCTGATATGTATGAACGTAAATTTCATAATGACGGCCGGTTGCAATTTTCTCGCAGCGCAGGCGTGCAATCCAATCTTTACCACAGAATCCATACATATGCCGATAGAGAGATAGTTGTAGGCCCCACTTAAAGATAGAGTAGAAATATTCCCAACCACTTACACACAGGCATATTAATTAGGTAAGTTATTAGTTAATTATAAAAAATATAATATGTTTTTCTTAAAATATCATAATCATCTTTATTAATATTCTTCCTCTTTTTCCTGCTTGATTATGGTCAAGTAAGTATCAATAGGGTAATTTTAAAAAAATTAATAAATATGATAAATATGTATTATATTTAAGACAAAAATTAATTCAATACTTAGTCCTTATATTAAAAAACAGACAATTATTTGGCTAAAATATGGGCCGATGAGCTCTTTGTATCCCACTTAAACACTTTGTATTTAGACAGAAGTTGTCAAAAAGATGATCAACGATTGCCATTCGTACTATGCGTAATAAAGTTGAAAGGTTCATATTATATCCAAATGACAGGATAGCCAGCAAGATAAAAGTAAAAAAAAAAAAAAACTTTCACTTAATTCCGAAATTCCGTTGCAACATTTGGAAATGGTTGCCCCGCGGCAGCTACAGTTTATAAGTGTGTGTGTGTGTCTGAAGGGACCTCATAATGAGCAAACACAGAGAAGATAGAAGATAGAGAGAAAAATGCCGAGTTTTGTGACAGGTTTCATGGTGCAAGACAGCACTTCCTGCTGGTTGCTCCTTATCTTACCCATCTCCCTCATTGTGATATTCAAATGGTATTCCAATTCTGCAGTCAACAAAACCTCTCTCCCTTCTCCCCCAAAATTGCCAGTGATAGGAAATCTCCATCAACTAGGTTTGTACCCTCATCGTACCCTCCATTCTCTGGCTCAGAAGTATGGCCCCTTGATGCGTCTTCATTTTGGGAAAAAACCAGTACTCGTAGTCTCTTCTGCAGAAGCTGCTCGTGAGGTGATGAAGACCCATGATCTCGTATTTTCAAGCAGGCCTAAGCTTAAAATGTTCGATATGCTATTATATGGCAAGGACGTTGCATCAGCTCCATATGGAGAATACTGGAGGCAGTTAAGAAGCATCTGCGTGTTGCATCTTCTGAGTAACAAAAGGGTTCAATCCCTTCGCGGTGTGAGAGAGGAAGAAACTTCCGTAATGATGGAAAAGATCACGCACGCTTGTTCTGCTAACACATCAGTGAACTTGAGCGAGTTATTTTCATCGGTTACGAACGATGTGATTTGCAGGGCGGCTTTGGGCAGGAAATATGGAGAGGGGCGTGGGAGAAAATTTATGGAGTTACTCGAGAAGTTTGTAGAGCTGGTGGGTTCTTTTGTGATAGGGGACTATATACCCTGGCTTGATTGGGTTGGTCATGTGAGTGGCTTGTATGGTAAAGCGCACGCAGTGGCTGCAGAGTTTGATCGATTTTTGGAGGAAGTAATTGAGGAGCACGAGGCGAATCGTCCAAAAGAAGGCGATGATGATTTTGTGGACGTTTTGCTTTCGGTCCAAAGCACTAACTCCATTGGCTTTCCCATTGACAGGTCTGCCATAAAGGCCTTGATCTTGGTAAGAAAAACGATGTACCATCTCTCTTGTGTGTTGTAAATTACTGTTCTGGTTCTTACTTGTAAGAGTTACTTAATAAATTTGTATAGGTTAAGGGAGCTAAGTAAATTACTTAATTATTATAAATGGGAAAAAAAAATTTTTTGGTGAAAACAGTTATATTGTGTGTGAATATCAATTCTAATTTTTCTCCAAAATATATATATATCATTTTTCACTTTCTGCAATACGTGTTCTAATTGAATAGCAATTTAGTTAAATTGGTAACTGGTTCTTCTGAATATTCCATGTCATTAGGTCTATCGTCACACATACGCATTTATGGTCCCAAGTTACCCCCTCGCCTATATTTTCAAGGAACACTCGTGTCCTATTCATTTTGAGACATGACTAGTGAATTTGATTTTATAGGACATGTTTGCTGCGGGCACAGATACCACATACACAGTCTTAGAATGGACGATGGCAGAATTGTTAAGACATCCAAATGTTATGAAAAAGCTACAAGACGAGGTTAGAAATGTAAAAGGAGACAAATCACACACACTAACAGAGGAGGATATAGATCACATGCCTTACCTAAGGGCAGTGTTAAAAGAAACACTTCGATTACACCCTCCAATTCCTTTACTAGTCCCTCGAGAAAGCATGCAAGAAATAAAACTACTTGGTCATCACATTGGTGCTAAGACGCATGTAATTGTGAATGCTTGGGCAATAGCAAGAGATCCTGTGCATTGGGACAATCCTCAAGAATTCAAGCCGGAGAGGTTCTTGAACAGCTCAATAGATTATAAAGGACTTGATTTTCAATTGATCCCATTTGGAGCAGGAAGAAGGGGGTGTCCTGGAACACAACTTGCGATGGCCTTGAACGAGCTTGTGATAGCAAACGTTTTGTACCGTTTTGATTGGTCTTTGCCAAAAGGAGAACAGGGGAAGGACTTGGACATGTGTGAAACAGTTGGGCTTACTGCGCATAAAAAGATGCCTCTTCTGGGAATTGCGTTGCCGCGCAACAAGTGAACGCCACAAGAATCGTACGTCCTCCTAAAGAAGCCTTTGATACTACAAATGGTGGTGATGATTTTGTGATGTGATGCTTCTTGTTAGGAAATAAAATTTGTATGTGGAAATAAAATATACTACCTTCCTTCCTATTTATAAGACCTTATAAATAAGGTTTCATAATTAAGACATGAGGTAGTAATTTCTTGTGTTAGAGATGAACATATAAAAAGTGATTTGACGGAGAGTGGCAAATTCTAAACTGGTATCATGTGACTTTTGTAACATGTGAAGTAAAACAAACAGTAATAATATTCCATAAGTAGAGCCAATAATGCGGGTTAGCGATGCAGGTTGAAGTAGCCCTAGTCCGCCTTTTTTTAAAAAAAATTATTATTTGTATAGGTTGAACTTAGTTTGAAATGTTAAAATTAGACTTAGAAGGTGTTTGGAAGCATCCAAAAGTGCTTTCTCAGAAACATTTTTCCATAAAATAAGGCAAACTCCTCACATATTTGCTTCATATATCATAAAAGCACTTTTGAAACCATGGTTTAATTTCAACTCAAACACCCCCTTAGAGTTTTAAACTTAAGTACTGGGTTGTAATAAAATAATATAAGGATTGATTTATAATTTAAGAAGATATTTTAGAAAAACTGACACATATTTTTTCTAAATAATTAATTTAACTAGTTTCCTTATCCAAATTAATTAAATAGATTTTTTATGTATATATATAAAGTGCTTAATTACATATACAATGATATGTATGAGGCAATATTCATATGAAATTTGACAGTTACAATCCTGCAACTATATTATACTACCTCCGATCCTTAATATAAGACCCTATTTGACTTTTATTTTGGTCCTAAATATAAGACCCTAATCTATTTTATCTCTCATATTTACACATATTTTCCCAAAGTAACCCTTCTAACGATGATAGTTTTAGTCAATACACTTGATTAGCAAGGATATTTTAGGAAAGACAACACCTATTTAGGACAAATAACTAACTCAACTTACTTCCTTAATCTCCTCAAATTAGTCAACTGGGTCTTATAATTAGGACCGGAGGTAGTATAATATATTAGGAGTTGTATTGGGGGGCAAAAAAAAAAAAAAAGAGCTAGCCTACCAACCTACGAGTTAGCCCGTGGTGGATCAGGCTCAAAGCAGTGCGGGCTGAAGTAGCCCGTACTTTAGCAGGTTGGTATTTTGCCAATGCGAGCTGGCCATTTTTGGCCCAATTGTCGACTGTAATATTCGTAGGCTAAATTGGGATGCGTCCTAAAAAAAAGAGGGGGTCACAACTCACAATACACAAATTTGGAAGGTTCGAAATGGGATGAGTATTAATTTTTTTAATGATCTGTGGTTATTCACGGATAAGAGAATTAAAGATCTCTGCCTACGACCTCTCACCAAAGAGGAGAACGATAGTGTTGTTGCAGACTGGATACTTAATGGCACCTGGAACTTTCAGCAACTTAATTCTATTGTGGACCATAGTGTTTTACAGCGGCTAATTAGCATTATGCCACCTATGGAGAGTGCAGGATATGACGTGATGTCTTGGAAAGGTACTTCAGATGGCTCTTTTTCCATTAAGAGTGCCTACCAAATGATCGAAACAAGGCCTCCTGATAAATATGACCCAATATTCAAGTTGATCTGGCAGTGGAAAGGAGCTGAGAGGATTAGAACTTTCTTATGGAGAGCTTATAACAATCGTCTGCCAACAAATGAATGGAGGAGCACGTGGGCTCATACTTCACCCCTTTGTGGTTATTGTCAAGACAAAACGGAGGATATATTACATATCTTACGGGACTGTCATTTTGCTCGAAATATGTGGATGGAGAATATTAAAAGTAAGTATGTACAATCCTTTTTCTCCCTCTCTTTGAAGGATTGGATTGCTGCTAATCTCAAAACTAAAATGGGACATTCCCACAGCCAGAGTTGGGATACTTTTTGGGGAGTAGCTGTATGGAAATTATGGAGCTGGAGGAATAAGGTAGCTTTTGACACGAACTTTATGAAACCACTTAATCCTACAGCTTATTTGAGGACATGTGGTAAACTTTATGGCATGAACACTATTTGTGGCAAGGCGAAACTGATTGGTAATCGTGATGCTGGAACTTCTTATTCCTGGACTCCACCTCCTCTCAATTGGATTAAATTAAATGTGGATGGTGCTGTGGCTTTGAACTCATCTCAAGCTGGTTGTGGAGGCTTACTTCGGGACTTTAAGGGCTGTTGGATTGTTGGATTTACCCAAGAACTAGGAATCTGCAGTGCACAAGAGGCGGAAGAATGGGCCATTTATAGGGGGTTAAAACTAGCCTGGGACTTTGGATTCAAAAATGTCATCCTGGAATCAGATGCCAAATTCCTGGTACAACAGCTCCATACTCACCACTCAAGTACCAAGTCCAGTCTTCTTTTTATTCAGATTCTACAGATGCTGCAGTTTGATTGGACTGTCAAGGTGGACTATATCTCGAGGAAAAGTAACAAGGTTGCTGATAGTTTGGCTAAAATGGGAATTTCCCATTCTCAGTTTTTTGATGCTTGCCCGACTAGTTTAAGGGCTCTCGTGCAGGAAGATTGTATGGGATGTGATCCCAATATTGTCTAGTTTATTTTGGCTTTAAGCCTCTTCTGTAGCCCAAAAAAAAAAAAACTTGACTCCTGCGTATCGGGTCGGGTTATGAGATACTCCTCCGGTCCTTAATATAAGACCTATTTAACTAATTTGATTATATTAAGGAAGTTAGGTAAGTTAGTTAATTATAGGAAAAGTGACACATTTTTCCTAAAACACCATAATCATCTTACTTAATACCTCATCTCCCTCTTCTACTTAATTATGGTTGATGGAGTATCTATAGGGGTAATTTAGAGAAAATCGATAAATATAAAAAATGGATCTTATATTTAGGATCAAAACCAATTCAAAATTGAGTCATATATTAAGGATCGGAGGAGTATTAACCGCGAAAGCTCGACGGCCCACTACAGCAAACGAGGATATCTACCATTTTCTTTTTCGGGGTTCAAAAGTTATGCGGGAAATCCTTCTGACCATCACAGGCTTTACGGAGGTTACAGACTTACAGCCCTTCTAGTCAAATGGGCTTGACTCAACCTGATACAAAACCTCGTAATGTTAAATTAGGATTAATTAATTACTTAAAATAAAGTAAATATTCTCATTAATTGATGATATTTCACATTATTATTAAATTTGAACAAATTTAATCCAACAAAAAATCATGATTAACACACGCTTTGTTGTTTCTTTGTTTTATGAATTTGTTCCGCTACTGAATAATATAAAAAATGGAACATAATTTAATTGGCTGTTATATTGTCAATTGTTTTAGATTTTTGCACTCATGACCTGATCTGCACTATATTTATCTTATTTTGCAGGTGTATATATTAATTCCGTTTCTTAATATAAAAACTAGTTTAATATTTAATTTGGTTATAAATATAAGACTATAATCTACTTTGTCTTCTATATTTATTTATTTTTTTTCAAAATACTTCTTATAATGATTGCATATGTTAAAAGTTTCCATAAACTATTAATCCTAATATATATTATTTGTAATGGTATTTTATAAAAGATAAAACCTATTTATTATAAATAACTAACTTATTAAATTTTTTTAATATGTTTTAGTGAATTAGTTTTTATATTAAAGTCTGTGTATAGTATTAATTAATTTACATGACTTAAAATATAATTAATCGTTGTCTACGAATAACTAAATTCACGGTCCTTTGCCTCAAAGTTGGAAGTTTGGGCG
This sequence comes from Neltuma alba, assembly GCF_004799145.2. NCBI lineage: Eukaryota > Viridiplantae > Streptophyta > Magnoliopsida > Fabales > Fabaceae > Neltuma > Neltuma alba. The sequence goes on from NW_021637735.1 coordinate 11,093, forward strand.
GTCGAGAGTAAACAATTTTGATCACGACGACAAATTTTGAGAAGAAAGCTAAATCATAAATGCCGATTGAAGCACAATCAATTTCTAGCACAACTTGTTTACTGGATAGCTCAAGGAACAAGAAGAAAACAAAGAAAGCGTCCTCTTCCTCTCGATCTCTGCGCTCATGAAAATGCCTTTTTTTCTGGAATCACTTTCAGTTAAAAATATATTAAACTCATTAGATCTAGATTGTGTATATGTGATTTAAATGGTTTAAATTTAAAATTTTTAATTAAATATTTTTAAATAGAAAAATTAGTTTTTGAAAAAATAATAGGTAAGAGATTATTTCTATTTTAAATTGTACACATATTAAAATAATTATTTTAAACAAATAAAAAAAGAAATCATATTCTTTCAAACCATTTAGATGAGATATGAACAATTAAGATACGGTGAACTTATGGTATTTATCAAAGTGGTGGGTATTGAAACTGGTCCGCTTTTTTCTCTCTTCTTCTTAGCTTGACTACTACATATTGCTTTGCTCCCATTTCTCTCTGTTTCAAAGAGGAATGAAAGCAGAACAATGTGTAGGAGTATAACGTGGCCAAACATAGTTTAGCGTGGGTCAGAAGTTCAAGGCTTGGACGTTATGATAGACTAAGATAAATTAGGACCAGTCACACTCAGCCATACATCCATATGCCTCTTTCAGGATTAAAAGTTGAATGACGATCCTCCCACTATCATTTGCCACAAAAGGTTCTCGCAACTATTTGTATCCTATAATTCTGAAGTTCAATCTCATCTCAAAATATACGATAACCACAAAAGGGAGAATGAACATGGATGCAACATCAGATCGAAGTAATACTTACCCACCGCCCCCCTGTCCTGATATATTATATTTCGCTAAATTCCATGATGATTCGACTGCAAACAAGATATAGCGTGAGAGTTTCTCAGCCTCGCACGACTGAGTATCGTTTATTAATTGACGATGAGGTGTTTAGATCTCACGTAAACTTCTTTATCTTGTCAAATCAAAACACGGTAGGTAATTTACTCTCGACTCTATCTGTTTCTTTTCTACGTTCCATGGAACCGTATGCAACGTAAATTTCTAACATTTTGCATTTAGGTAAAAGTTATCACCACAAAAAGATTAAAGGTGCCATTTATACCATGCGTAATGAAGTGGGAATGATTCAAATTGCACAATGACTGGATAGCCACCAAGAAAAGTGGGGGGGAAAAAAACTTGCCTTGATATCAAAATTCCACTGCCTTAGTTGGAAATGGTTGTGCGATCATTCTCCCATCATCCCACGCAGGTTTATGTGGTTATCATGTAATTAGAAACGGCAGCTACAGTGTATATATAAGTGGACCTCAAGCTTTCAGAGCTAACAGAGAAGATAGAAGATAGAAAATGCCAAGTTTTCTGCCAAGTTCCATGGCGCAAGACAACACTTCCTGGTTGCTCCTTACCTTACCCATCTTCCTCATTCTACTATTCAAATGGTATTCCAAGTCTGCAATCAGCAAAAGCTCACTCCCTTCTCCACCAAAATTGCCAGTGATAGGAAATCTCCATCAATTAGGTTTGTACCCTCATCGTACCCTCCATTCTCTGGCTCAGAAGTATGGCCCCTTGATGCTTCTTCATCTTGGGAGAAAACCAGTACTTGCAGTCTCTTCTGCAGAAGCTGCTCGCGAGGTGATGAAAACCCATGATCTAGTATTTTCAAACAGGCCTAAGCTTAAAATGTTCGATATGCTATTATATGGCAAGGACGTTGCATCAGCTCCATGTGGAGAATACTGGAGGCAGTTAAGAAGCATCTGCGTGTTGCATCTTCTGAGTAACAAAATGGTTCAATCCCTTCGCGGTGTGAGAGAGGAAGAAACTTCCATAATGATGGAAAAGATCAAGCACGCTTGTTCTGCTAACAGATCAGTGAACTTGAGCGAGTTATTTTCATCGATTGCGAACGATGTGGTTTGCAGCAGGGTGGCTTTGGGCAGGAAATATGGCGAGGGAAGTGGGAGAAAATTTACGGAGTTACGAGACAACTTTGGAGAGCTAATGGGTTCTTCTGTGATAGGGGACTATATACCTTGGCTTGATTGGCTTGGTCATGTGAATGGCTTTTACGCTAGAGCACATGCAGTGGCTGAAGAGTTTGATCGATTTCTGGAGGCAGTAGTTGAGGGGCACATGAATCGTCCAAAAGAAGCCTATGATTCTACTGAAGGCGATGATGATTTTGTGGACCTTTTGCTTTCGCTTCAAAGGACAAACTCCATTGGCTTTCCCATTGACAGATCTGCCATGAAGGCTGTGATCTTGGTAAGAATCCTCATATTCTAACTGGTCAACGAAAAATGTGCCGTCTGTCTCTGCTGTGTTGTAAATTATGATCCTAAGTTACCGTCTTGCATGTATTTTTAAGAAACTCATGTCTTATTCACCGATACTTTATTTTATTAGTGAATTTGATTCTACAGGATATGTTTGCTGCAGGTACAGATACCACACACACAGTCTTAGGATGGACAATGACAGAATTGTTAAAACATCCAAATGCTATGAAGAAACTACAAGACGAGGTTAAAAATGTGAAGAGAGACAGATCACACATAATAACAGAGGAGGATACAGATCACATGCCCTACCTAAAGGCAGTGTTGAAAGAAACACTTCGCTTACACCCTCCAGTTCCTTTACTAATGCCTCGAGAAAGCATGCAAGAAATAAAAACTACTTGGCCATCACATTGATACTAAGACTCAAGTAGCTGTGAATGCTTGGGCAGCAGCAAGAGATCCTGTGCATTGGAACACTCCTCAACAATTCAAGCCAGAGAGGTTCTTGAACAGTTCAATAGATTATAAAGGACTTGATTTTCAATTGATCCCATTTGGAGCAGGAAGAAGGGGGTGTCCTGGAACACAACTTGCAATGGCGTTGAACGAGCTCGTGATAGCAAACGTTGTGTTCCATTTTGATTGGTCTTTGCCAAACGGAGAACAAGGGAAGGACTTGGACATGTCTGAAACAGCTGGGCTCACTGTGCATAAAAGGGTACCTCTTCAGGTAGTTGCGTTGCCACGTAACAAGTGACCAACATGTCAGGACCAACATTTAATACTTTAATGAATGTGTGTAGGCTTATCTATATCTGATAGTAGAATGGGGAAGAATAGTGTGAGAGAGTTGTGACTTGTGAGAGAGACTATTATTAGTGTTTTCTCTATAATATCTGAATGCACTTTGCAGCATAGTAATATTAAAAATAAAACACCTGGGAAAGGCTTATCCCCTGATATATGAGTACTGTTTATACTCCACCTTACTCTTGTCCTTTAATATAATCACAAGGGGTACTTCTTATGTATATATTTTTATTTATTTCAAATAATTTATGTCACATTTCATTTAAAAACTAAAAAGAATAATCTCAATGCTACTTATTTCTTCTTCTGCAACCTGCAAGCATGTAGTGTCCAATTTCCATTATTAAAAAAGGCAAATAATGACACTTTATGATTTTTTTAATATAACTTTTAAATGTACGGTGACATATTAATTCAGTTGCTTATTTTTGAAATTATTTTGCATGGAGTCAAAGGATTTTCAAAAGAAACAAGTGCATCCAGTAGAGCCAAAGCTTGTGAACATAAAACCTCATCTCAACGTAATGTGTTATGCAAGCCTTGACACTGAAGGTGGCCCCGTTCAAGTGTTAATGGTAGCTTTTAATTACATTTAATTGTTGACGACTTTTTCCATGTGATTTTAGAAGGAAAAAAATTATATAAATTGTTCTGCGTCTTTTTTTTTGGGGGACTGAAATTCTTCTGCGTCTTAATAAAGGATTTGACTTCCTTCTGACCTTCTGGCCCGGGAAAAAAAAAAAAGAAGAGAAAAATTATTATCTAAATCAAGTCTTCATCACATCTCAGGCCAAGAATATATAGTCTTCATCAAATCGTTATCATTATATAACAATATTACTTACAAATTTCATTTGATTTTTCACCCTTACCACTCCACTGTCTGAAATTGGAACGTGTATACTATCACAATTCACGAGAATAAGGAAAATTGACAACTTAACATAAAAAGTCAGTGTTTGATTCATATAATGCAAGTAGTGAGAGATCAATAATCTGATCCTCCATTACGAACAACAGAGACGCATGCAAAACTAATCATTTATATTTCACTTAGGCATAGAAGATTTGAATGAAAATCAAATTATAATTTTAAAATAATTTACGTTATATAAAATATATATGTAAGAAAAATTTTATTTCGATTTATGTAAGAATATTTTTTAAAAATGTTTTTTTTTATTGAACCAAACACCTTTTAAGAATCAAATTGGATTTTATAATGATCGAAAGGAAGGATGTCAAATATTCAAACAGTAAAATTCTTTAAAAATAATTTTTTAATCATGATTTATAAAATACAAAGTTAACATGTGAGGTGAATTTTGTTTCCAACCATGTGAATTGGGCTAACGGAGTTAAAACTGAGATCTCACGGATTACGAGCTGAAAATTTACTCATTTAACCAAATTTTCTAATGTTTTCTTTAAACAGAAGGATAGGATGACGAGCCCAAAATAAAAATGTGAATTCAATGAAGAACAGGAACATAGCTCCCAAGAAGACCAACGCGTATCAGCGAATTAAGCAGATCAGACTCCCCATTACATGCCATACATAAAATGCCAATAGAAAATTCCAAACTATATAGCTTGGCCAGTACAATTAGCACACTGACTCCCAGCTCTAGGCATCTCAACAACACTCGAATCTGCCAGTTTCTGTCCCATAATGTATCATTTGTACACCCTCCAATCCTGTAATTATTATAGGGTTGATTTAATCTTATCGTTATACTTCCAAGTGCTAGACATTGGCTAGCTCTGTCGTAGGAGCAAACTCCTTTTCAAGCTTCATGAGTCAGGCTTCGGTTGATCTCCAAGAAGAAGATTCAGCTCCTCATGATTGTAGGTGTGGCTTTAGTAGACCCTGAAATTTGTTTTGCCCTTGACGAACCAGTGCGAACGGAAAGTTTGGCGGAGAAAGCGAGAAAATCCAAAAATGAGAGACAGAAAAAATGAAAAGCGAGAGTCAATTGGTGTGCACGTCTCTTCCCACACCCTTTGAAAATTTTCTAATATGCCATATCCCCCATCTGGTCTCATCTTCCTCTTAATTTTTTAACTTCAATAATTCTTGATCAGAGAAAAGAACTACCCACGTATCCTGCCACTTGACTCTTCACTACTTCTTTCTTTTCGTTGCAAGAGTACTCCACGTGTACATGCAACTTGAATCCAGCTGGCCAGTACATTTTCATCAATACTTTCCTTCAAAACTCATCGTTTCACTTGCTTTTTTTTAGTTTTTCCCCCCCGCCCCCTTTAAAATTTCCAGCTATCATATGTCTAAAGTGCAATTAAAGAGTTCCGTCCGACACATTTCTCAAACTATTCCAGCTTCTCGGTTCTCACCTCTCCCTCCAACCGGAATCTGGCGGACAGGTCAACCCCCCACCTTCATCAATAATTCTGCAATCCTGCTTATCACGGAACAGAACAGGGATCTGAGATAATCACGTTATCACGGAAGGTCCTTGCTGGACCTCCACCTGCGACGACGCGGCGAGTTTCTTAATAACACTGAAACGCTACTCTCAAAACCAGAAATAGCAGAGTCATAGAAGGGAAGAAATACAGGAGGAAGGAAGAAGCATACAAACAGAGAAAATTTGATTTGCCCAAAAACTGCCTCCCCAATGACTTAACCAGCTAAAATTTGCATGGCACGCACCACCTTTCCTGTTCGCTATGCTTTGCTGCCAGCTGTGCTTCTTGCTCTGCATCAATATCGTCCTTATGCTTTTTGTCCAGTTCCACTCAGCCCTATTTTCCCTTGGAGTATTCTCATTAGTCATTATCAGCAATTGGCCTTCCTTCTTCATTGATCATGACACCGACCTCCGGCGCAAATTCTGACCTCCTATTCTCTTTGAATCTTGGCCTTTCGCTCTTAATCCTATTAAGTAATAACCGCATCTCTTAATCTGCTTTGGCTTTCTGCAATTCGGCGACCGACAGCCATCTCCTCTCCACAGTCGAGCTTCCTCCTTCCTGCGAGCTTTCTTCAGCCGTCGTTCATGCACTCTTGTGGTTCTTTGTTCTTGTTTCCGTAGGATTCCTTATCTGATTTCGATTTGGGTTTCTTCCGTTTATGTTATTCAATTTCTCTCTGCACGGCTCTGTACTTACGTATTCAATTTCTGGACTGCAAACCTCCCTCCCTCCTTTAAGATGATCATCAAATTCCAACCGTATAAATTTAAGGTGGAAGGCTAAGATTTAAACTTTAATTTTTTCCTGAAAAATATTGCTTAACAGTTATATAATTCAAAAAAATGTAATCTTTTAATCGTACGATTTTCAAAAAATAATTTTTTTATTTAAAAATCATAAGTTGAGAATTTTAAATCTATACTATTAAAACTGAAATTTTTATGTAAGCAATTAAAATTCTTATGAAATTTCAAATAGTTTTTCCTATTCCATCGTTATTATTGGTATTCTTGCGATGTGGACTGATGCATCAAACTTTTCTGCTAACAGCATTTATGCTTTGGGGTTTATATATCTGTTACCATGGGTACTAACAGGATATTGACAACCTCATGGAAAGATATTCTCTGATCTCACTCGGGCTTTCATTAATTTAAATATCTGGACAACTTGCTGGTACGAAAATTGGAGAAAATTTTTATTTGCTATGTCAAACTTGACAGTAAGGTGCGTTCTGATCTCTCACAACATGATCGTCTAGTCTGTAATGTTTGAATCTTTTAGTGGGCATACACATACACGGGTGAGGAAAAGCTAAAAAATTCTTAACCTATGTGGGTTCTGGTTAATGCAGGGGATTGTATGCGATTGAGAGAAACCCGTCCATCTAACAAACAGATAGGACTGACTTGATTGACCAAACACAAGAGGAAGAGAGAGAGATGTCAACTTTTATGACAAGTTCCATAGTGCAGGACAACACCTCAATGTTGTGGCGCACATGGTCGCTTATTATATTCCCCATCTTCCTTGTTCTGCTATTCAAATGGTATTCCAAATCTACAACCAGCAAAACCTCACTCCCTTCCCCACCGAAATTCCCAATCATAGGAAATCTCCATCAACTAGGTTTGTACCCTCATCGTGCTCTCCATTCTTTGGCTCAAAAGTATGGTCCTTTGATGCTTCTTCATTTTGGGGAAAAGCCAGTACTTGTAGTCTCTTCTGCAGATGCTGCTCGTGATGTAATGAAAACCCATGATCTTGTATTTGCAAATAGACCCCAGGGTAAAATGAATCACATACTGTTATATCGCCGTAAGGACATCGCATCTTCTCCGTATGGAGAATACTGGAGGCAGATGAGGAGCATAAGTGTGCTGCATCTTCTGAGCAACAAAATGGTTCAATCCGTTCGTGGTGTGAGAGAGGAAGAAGAAATTGCCATAATGATGGAAAAGATCAAGCACGATTCTTCTACGAACATGTAGGTGAATTTGAGTGAGTTATTTGCATCAATTACGAACGATGTGACTTGCAGGGTGGCTTTGGGGAGGAAATATGGTGAGGAAAGTGGAAGAAACTTCATGGAAATTTTGATGAAGTTTGGAGAGTTACTGGGTACATTTGTGGTTGGGGACTATATACCCTGTGGCTTGACTGGCTTGGTAATGTGAATGGTTTATATGCTAAAGCACGTAAAGTGGCTAACCAATTGGATCAATTTTTGGAGCAAGTAGTTGCAGAGCACATGATTCGTCCAAAAGAAGCTGGGGAAACTGAAGGCCATGAAGATTTTGTGGACGTCTTGCTTTCGATTCAAAGAACAAACTCCACAGGATTTCCCATTGACATGACTGCCATAAAGGCCTTGATCCTGGTAAGAAAACTACTCTTAGCTTACAATATATGTCATATATCTCTGTTATTATGATGTCGTAAATTGACAAATTCAACCCAGCTAACTGATCTTCCTTGTTAATCTCTTCTCATTGAGACTTGTCAATATGAATATGATTCTGCAGGACATGTTTGCTGCAGGGACTGACACGTCATTTACAGCTTTAGAATGGGCAATGGCAGAATTATTAAGGCATCCAGATATCATGAAAAAATTGCAGAATGAGGTTAGAAATGTGGGGAGAAAGAGATCAGATATGGTAACAAAAGAGGACATAGATCACATGCCTTACTTAAAGGCAGTTTTGAAAGAAACACTTCGCTTACATCCCCAATTCCCTTACTAGTCCCTCGAGAAAGCATGCAAGATGTGAAAATTCAAGGCCATGACATCAAATCTAGGACACAAGTAATTGTGAATGGTTGGGCAATAGCAAGAGATCCTGTGTATTGGGACAATCCTCAAGAGTTCGAGCCAGAGAGGTTCTTAAATAGTTCGATAGATTATAAAGGACGTGACTTTCAGCTGATCCCATTTGGAGCAGGAAGAAGGGGGTGTCCTGGAATAGAGTTTGCAATGGCCATTGTTGAGCTTGTGATGGCAAACATTGTCTTCCAATTTGATTGGGCTTTACCTAATGGAGAAACTGCAGAGGCCTTAGATATGTCTGAAATAGCCGGTCTTTCAGTGCATAGAAAGTTGCCTCTTATTGCAGATCCATCATCTTATATCGAAAGTAGCATAATATGAGCTAGTCAAGGCTCGAGACCTCACCCCCTCCGTGTCTTCCTTTTTTTTTTCCCCCCCTTCTTAATATTTAGCACATGCCTCCTTTATAAAAGTAAAATCTGTTTATGGTAATAAGGTATGTTTTTGAACTTATCATTTTCATTTACGTTGCTCTGTATTTAGAAATGCACTGAAGTTCATCTTCACAATTCAAATGTATCAAATTGATGTTATGTATATGCTGTAAGTAAAATTGACAGGTCATTTAAATTTAAAAGAGAGAAAAATTAATACTACTTCTTGTCCTAATTATAAGAGCCAGTTGACTAATTTGAGGAGATGAAGGAAGTAAATTGAGTTAGTTATTTGTCCTAAATAAGTACTGTCTTTCTTAAAATATCCTTACTAATCAAGTGTATTGACTAGAATTATTATTGTTAGAAAGGTAATTTTGGAAAAAAAATGTATAAATATGAGAGACAAAGTGGATTGGGGTTTTATATTTAGGACCAAAATAAAAACAAATAGGATCTTATATTAAGGAGTGGAGGTATATAATTTGATTGTTGAGTTATACTTGATCAAGCGGTTGACGTGCGCACTAGTGCTGGTTGGTCGCCCACCATAGCAGGAATATCGCAATCATTGACAAAATAAAATGATCCTCAAGAAAAAAAGGAAACCTTTTTGGTGAGAAGTTTCATAACAAAAACGATAATATTTACTCGCCGCCAGGTCTAATTTAATTTGTTATGATTCAATGGGTTAGTTGATAAGATTTTGGATAATCTAATACATAATCAAATTAAATTTTCATTAAATATTATTTATTAAAATGTGGCCTCAACCCTAATATCAAAATTAACTAGGATATTTAATTAGATTAAGTTTAAAATATATACTTAATCTTTTAATTTTATATAAAGTTTTAGTTTGGTTTTTTAATTTTAAAAAACATATTTTTAGTCCTTTAACTCTAAAATCATTAGGCTTAACTTATGATTTTTTAATAAAACATTGTTTTTAATATATTAACATTTGAGAACGTTTTATCAACATGTAAGATATCAATATCATTATTATTTTTTGTTAATAACTAAAAGTTTAAAAGACTAAAACTATAATTTGTCCTTTTTTTGGGTGACAAGTCATGTCAATATTCGCCTTCGAAGTGGCAAACAACCTAGCGTGTAACAGGTTCGACAGGCCATTTCTGTAAACAGGCTGAAATTAATAAAGCCCAATTGATAATGTGCCGAATGCAGGTTTACATTTTCTTTTTAATTATTTAAATTTGAAATTAGTAAAAATAATTACCCTCAGTATCTAATTATAATATAATATTCCCCAATCACTTGGTTAAATTGCGAGAACATCTCTTTCTCGTGTCAATATTAGTTGTTTAGACAAATTTTTAACGAAGATTTAATCACCCACTTAATATTTAATGCGATAACAATTCATTAAAAAGTATTACCTCTGGTTTTTAATATAAGACTTAGTTTATTAATTTAAAAAAATTAAAATTAGTTATTCATAGTAAATAAATATTATCTTTTCTAAAATATATTTATTAATCATATGTGTTTGAATTACAAATTGATAGTAACTCCTTAACACATGAAACTACTATTGGGATTACTTTAGGACAAAATAAATAAATATTAGAGATAAAATAAATTTAAATTTTTATTTAAAATCAAATTAAAAATCAAATTAGTTTTTATATTAATCACTGATAAGATAATACATGTATGGCAATTTTTCAAAATTTAATGCTGGAAGATATTGTAGCCATTAGGAAGCAGGATAAAAAGGTAGGAGCCGGGGCCGATCGCAGACGGCCGTTGAAGGGTGTCTTTCTTTTCCTTACCTTTTCCCCCCTTCTTTTCTCTTCATTAAATTAAACATTATCATAAAAAATAAAAAGCTCTGCTATATAAAAATTTATTTAAATTAACATTTGTCAAATTAAGTTTCATCCTAACTTATTTTTAAATTAAAATAAGGATAAAATTTAAGCAAGGTAACATAATTTATTATTCAGACGATATATTGAAAAGTTAATTTCAAACAATTTCAATATTAAAAAATCACAAAATAAAAGCTAAAAATTAAAAAAAAATACTCTAAACTATTTTAAAATTAAAAGTCATTTTCTGAAAAGCTATCTCAAACTGACTTTTTAAAATGTAGGAAGTCAATTTTGTTGAATAAAACCTGACGCAAAACATGCACTAAAACGTTTATGGATCGTTGAATTCAATTTTACCCGTATATTCAGATCAAATATATATATATATATATATATATATATAATATATATATAAGAAGCAGCAAGCGGTGGCAGCATAGTGGTGGGGATAGTGGGGAGAGAAAATTTCGCGGAAGGACGCTATCACCAAACATCCCTATCTCTATCAAATTCTCAATCACACCCAATTGTTTTTTCAGCAAACTACCCCTTCCACTTCATCGCCCACTGATTCTCCCTCTTCCTTCTCTCTACGTTTCCAGTTCTCTTATGTTCTCCCTCACCTTCCCTGTAAAAGGTATCTACTGTATCCCTTCTTTTTGTTTTGTTTGTTTGTTTTTTTTTTTTTTTTTTGGTTATTCCTTATTCCAATCCAGCCACCCCTTCAAATCTTAAATGTAGTGTTATAGTCATAGCTTCAAACAATGATAAGGGGTGGGGCGGGGCTACTAAACAAATGTCGCTGGATTGAAAATTAATGTTAAAATGCAGGTTCTTGGACTTGCTGTCTGGTTTCAGTTGTATTTCATTAAACCATATTCCTGCATGTTTTCGCGTATTTTTTATGGAAAAAAGAGAAATCAGAAATTGTCAGGTTTTGTTTTCAAAAGTGTAATGTGGCACATCTTTTGCTTTTTCATGGCAGTTCTCCTGAGAGATTTAATCAGGTGCAGAATCTCCGTGGAATTTAGAGGGGATGGGTGGATCCATTTCAAAACGGCGTAGTGGGAGGCAACGTTCTTATTCAAGGACTAGTTCACATTCTTGGAGTTACCCTCCGCCTCAATCACCCTACGTGCAACAAAGCCAAGATCATTTGCCTCGTGAATACTACGGGGCTCCATCTCAAACCTACGGTGGTGGTCGTGCACCTGAATCACGAAAGAGATTGGAGAGGAAGTATTCAAAGATAGGTGACAACTACGTTAGCTTGGACCAGGTGGTTTTTCTTTTCACCAAGTTTCGTTTTACGAAGTGGTTTTATGAACTAATGCATTATGAGGCCAGAATAACATTTTCTTTTTTGCGGTACTCTTCTCTGACAACCACGATCCAAGTGCATCGCTGTTATACGTCTAAGGAGGCATCATCATCATTATATGGACGCTTTCATCATAAACATTGTTTAAATTAAGGCACAAATAGTTTCCATTGCTTTGCTGTTTTCCACAACATAATAATTTTAGGTTATTCTGACTGATGGCATAACAGTAGTTGTTGGTATCTTAAGTTCACTGACAATCTGCTGTAATTCTTGATTTTGTCAGGTAACCGAGGCTCTAGCAGCTGCTGGTTTAGAGTCTTCCAATCTAATTGTTGGAATTGACTTCACAAAGAGCAATGAGTGGACAGGTTTTCCTTCATTTGGCTGCTCTCCTTTTGTTGTCTTTCTTCTGCAATTTAGATGACAACTGATACTCATAACTCGCCTTTCATCAGGTGCAAGATCATTCCAAAGGAGAAGCCTGCATCATATTGGTCATGACCAAAATCCGTATGAACAAGCAATATCAATCATTGGAAAAACAATGTCTTCCTTTGATGAGGATAACTTAATTCCCTGTTTTGGATTTGGCGATGGTAATTTCAAAATTTCAGTATCTAATGTATCACACTCTTGTGTTTCTTTCCAAGTTATATTATATGTGGTTTTACATATTGGCAGCATCAACCCATGATCAGGAAGTTTTTAGTTTTTATCCGGATGAGAGATTTTGTCAAGGATTTGAAGAAGTGTTGAGACGGTACCGGGAATTGGTTCCTGAATTAAAGCTTGCAGGTATTAGAACCTTGGTCATTCCTCATTTCCTTGTTGTTTTTATTTGACGACAGCATCTTGCTTATGGTGTTTCTGTTCTGCCTACTATGCTTTGACAGGGCCAACATCATTTGCCCCAGTAATTGAAATGGCAATCACCATAGTTGAGCAGAGTGGTGGCCAATACCATGTTTTATTGATAATAGCAGACGGACAGGTAAAACGTTTTAGATTATGTTAAGTCCCTGTTAATAAAAAGATTAATTGTGTTTGTATAAGAAACTTGCTGAAAGCCTAAAGATGATATTGCTGCAGAATTATCAGTATGGTATGGTCTTGGTTGCCTTGGGGCCTGAATTGAAAATTGGAATTTGGAAACTTATTTATGTTGAACTAATTGAAGCCCAGGGTTGCTTCAGGTGACAAGAAGTGTTGATACTGAGAGAGGACAGCTAAGCACTCAGGAAAAACAAACTGTTGAAGCTATTGTGAAAGCAAGGCAATTATCTGTACATTGCTGTAGTCTTTCAATTGCCCTTTTCGGAATCATATTTCTGAACTTTGTGTTGTTTTCAGTGAATATCCACTGTCAATTATATTAGTTGGAGTTGGAGATGGGCCATGGGACATGATGAAAGAATTTGACGACAACATACCAGCCCGGGCCTTTGATAATTTCCAGGTTTGCATCTCAAGACCAGATTATAAGCTGTCTGTTTTGCTCCTGACATGTCCTTGGTCAATAATGTAAAATCTGTAATTTTGCTTTTCTTTAATCTGTTTGGCGCAGTTTGTGAATTTTACTGAAATAATGTCAAAGAACATGGATCGATCCAGAAAAGAAACAGAATTTGCACTTGCTGCGCTAATGGAAATACCCTCTCAGTACCAGGCAACATTGGAACTTAATATACTGGGGTATGCATGTTAAGCCCTTTTATTTGTTCCGTTCTGTTATTTTTTTCTTTCTTTTTCTGGGTAAAACTTGCCGTACTTGATGTAACAACTGTTGTAACGCCGTTTAATTTTTGTAATATTTCAACAGTGCTCGTAGAGGGAAAGCGATAGATAGGGTTCCTCTCCCCCCGCCTCTGTATGGTGCTGCATCTGTCAACGCCCCAAAAGCTTCCCGTTCAAGCAGTTTTCATCCTAGTGCACCATCTGACAGGCATCATGATACGGGCGCAAATCGTCCTGCAAGTTCTGCTTCTGATAATCATGTACCTTTATTCTACCCACACCTATTTCGCTTAACGATATGGCTTTTCAATGAATTTTGGAACATCCTAAATTATTATGTTGTGTAATCCTGGCAGGATTGTCCAATTTGCCTCTCTGAGCCTAAGAATATGGCCTTTGGTTGCGGACATCAGGTAACAGTGCCAGGCAGTTAATTATTTTCTAGGTTTACATTTAGCTTTGTGGTTGAATGCATACATCGGTTACGTGACTCGTCTTCTACTCTACTTAATCGGCAGACTTGCTGCGAGTGTGGACAAGACATGGAGACATGCCCCATTTGCAGGAGTACCATTGATACTCGAATAAGACTTTATTAGACGATACCTCATCTGGAAACCTGTCCATTGTTTTTCAAGTTTATATATTTTGCAAGTTGTCTGTCGATGAAAATGAAGAATGAAGCAGAGGTTTGCTCGCCAGATTCACAGTGTACATATACTGGATATTTATTCGTCCAAGTTTAAGTACATATACTGGATATCTATTCGTCCAAGTTTAAGTTTTACTCTTGCTCAAAATAAAAAAACTCAAGTTCTACTCACATTCCATATGAATGATCCCAATCATCAATAACATGACGGCGTTCTGCGTTTCAAATTCGTTGCTGAACCTCGTATTTAAAAAAAAAAAAAAAGTCGTTGATGAACCGGGACAGCGATTTTTTATTAATTAATTCCGTGGTGTTTCGTCAAGTCCATGTTTTATTGATGAACCAGGACAGAGGAATTGCTTTGTATATATATAATTAGATGGCTTAATAGTCAAACCTGCGGCTGTACTAATCTTTGTTGCTTAAGTATGAGAAAGTTAATGAAAAAAACCGAGAAAACAAAAGGTAATGCCTTGATACTATAAGCTCGGAATTTTGGCATCAGAAAGATCATCTTTCACGCCCATCCCGTCCGTGCTTACGCGACCCCAACTATGTTGTTATCAAGTATACTCTTATGTGACCTATAAACTCTCCTCACGGCAAGATTCATTACACTGATATGAGGATGAATTAGCGGACTGATTTTTAGCCTAGTTGGCACAGTACAGTGATGATCTTTATCCTATTTTTGCTCTGTTTTTGGTTTGGAGATGGCGCAACAAGAGTGGTCTCAAGAAACAGGGGAGGGCAATGGCAGCTCCTGCTTAAGAGCACTGGCGTGGTGGGGATGCACATGGCATTAACTCAACGTAACACCGTCGTAATGTTCGATCAAACCGGAGCTGGCCCGTCTGATTACCGGCTTCGGAGACGTTTCAGTGGCGGAAGATGCACCAGAAGAAGCGACGACTTGATGGATTCTGCATGCTATGCTCACTCTGTCGAATATGACGTTGGTGGTAACAGAGTGAGGCCTTTGAAGCTTGTCTCTGATCCTTGGTGTTCCTCTGGTTCATTCCTCAGCAACGGGACACTTTTACAAGTTGGTGGATATAATCGCGGAGCCAAGAGAGTCAGAGTGTTTAGACCCTGTAGGGATCGCCAATGTGACTGGACACAGACGAAGAAATCCCTGTCTGATCGGCGATGGTATGCTTCTACTCAGATTCTGCCCGGAAATGACCGAGTCGTCGTGGTTGGGGGAAAAGGAGCTTTCTCATATGAGTTCATCCCAAAAATAGACTCGAGAGAAAAGTCATTTGCTCTTCCATTCTTGCGCCAAACTAATGACAGAAAGTCAGAAGGGAACAACCTCTATCCCTTCCTCCATCTTTCATCAGATGGCAATTTGTTCATTTTCGCTAACCGTGATTCTATCTTATACAAGTTGAGACGACACAGAGTGATCAAGACCTTCCCTCGGATCCCAGGAGATGGTTCCAGAAACTACCCGAGCTCAGGCTCATCCGTGATGCTCCCATTACACCACGGAGACAATTTCCAGAAAGTAGAAGTAATGATCTGTGGAGGAGCAGCTTCCGGAGCTTACAGAGCTGCAGACAATGGAAGATTCTTGATGGGGTTACGTTCATGTGGAAGAATGGTGATCACAGGGAACAGGCACGTATGGAAAATGGAGAACATGCCCGGGCCACGTCTCCTACATGACATGCTCATCCTCCCAACTGGACAGATTCTGATTATCAATGGAGCTAAAAGTGGTTCTGCAGGGTACGACAATGCAAGAAACGCCTCTCTTCAACCCTACCTCTATGGTCCAGGAAGAAGACGAGGAAAAAGATTCACAGTGCTCAGTTCTACCAAAATAGCCAGAATGTACCACTCTTCAGCGACTCTTCTTCCTGATGGGAGGGTCTTAGTTGCAGGAGGTAACCCTCACAGTAAGTACACATTTCACAATGTGGCCTACCCAACTGAGCTGAGACTACAAGCTTTCGTTCCAAATTACATGCACAGGAGGTACCATCAATGGAGGCCAAGAAATGTGTCCATTGCATATGGAGGAGGTGGTGGTGATGAAAGCTATGAGATCGAATATGGGAAACAGTTCAGTGTCAGATTTTTTCTTGGAAGGAGGCCGAGCAAGGAGATGGAGTTCAGTGTGTACGCACCGCCATTTACGACGCATTCGTTCTCCATGAATCAGAGGTTGCTGAAGCTGAGATGCGTGACCATGAAGAGAGATGGAAGTGGCTGGATTAATGCGGTTGTAGAAGCCCCGCCATCGCCAAATGTTGCTCCTTCTGGTTATTACTTGTTCACCATTGTGAATGCTGGAATCCCCAGCATGTCTCTGTGGGTTCGGTTTATTCATGCCTAGTCTTAATTATCTCTCTGTTTTATTATGATATTTTCTGAGTGAATTGGCTAGTGGAAAATTTCAATATGTTAGAGACTACAAGAAAAGCTTATCAGGAAAGTATTTTCTTTTGTTTATGAAATTGTGTGCTTTCATATGCATAACGTCTAAGGACTTTGATTTCTTTCCCTTTTCTTTTATTTGGTCAACTTTATGGTTTTCATTTATTTGCTTAACCAAATAAAAACCCTCCTTCGCTAGGCTTTTAAAAACATGAAGTGCCCAGAATACTTGAGTTTTGTTAAATTGAAGAAATCATTTTAGTACTTGAGTTTTGTCTGCTACATAAATTCTTATCTACCCAACACTTTGAACTGAATTTAAGTGGCTCTAATGCGAACTACATTTGTCCAAATAAATTAATATGGATTCCATTACTTTATGAGAGAGTTAAGAAGGGAAGATAAGTGGGACAAGTTTCCTGAGATTTATTATTATAAAATTTTGATAAAATTGGGAGACAAAATAAAACGTGTGTATGAGATTTTTTCCATAATAAAAAAAATTAAATAACCCAAACTTAAAAATTTAATTTGAGGAATTAGAATTGAAGAAATTGGGTTGACCCTATACCAGATGATTGTGAATTATTAGGTTTCTTAAATGTGAGACGGCGATGAAGCAGCATAGCATTTACCAAAAAATTGCAGCTCCAATGGCCTCATTAATTAACTGTACCAAACTAGTTTGCGCATGAATGCGTGTTGCAAGCCAACTTTAAGCCCACAAAGTTGAGTGATTCAGAGGACACCCATGCAAAAGTCCTAAATCCCGTGAAGAGAAAATAATTAAGCAAGCGTGACTTGCCCTTGAAGCTCTGACCGACCATACAGCAATTTCACTGTACGATGACTTCTGGGGTCAAGCTTTCCTACCAGAGGCTGCAAAATGAACAAGAGCTGGACGAAGAAATACTAGAAAGAGAAGTGAAGAAGGCAAAGGCGTGGCTTAAGTTCAAGGCTCTGGCTGGTAGAAGAAGGCCAAAGGTTCGTGTTCCCAGACTGAAGAGATTCCTCAGAAAAAGAAGCAAGTTTCTGCGTGGCTTCAAGGTCTCATGGCGGAAAGCTCTGCACAGGCTGAAGAATGGGCAGAGTCATCTCAGTGATCTCTTCGGGGGAAACTTCCTATTCATGCACTGCAATCCCACTCCTTTCAGTATGAATCATGGCCTTCACAAATCACCACCAACTTATTCTATGGGGAGGATTGTTTAAGCTAATCTGTATCATTTGTATTTAGTAATGGCTATTATGTATGGTTCCATATATATATATATATATATATATAAAACTCAGGTAAGTCTTACTGCTACTTGTAGATGTGGTGAGAACTCTTACACGGGTCCGGCCAAGAATAGAGTATGTTATGGACTATCTTTTAAAATCCTCCTTCTTCACGCCATAGATTTTATCACTCGTTCTCGACTCAATTTGATTAATTTTACGGGGGTGATCTGTTTTTTAAGCCATCACTCACTTTGATTTTGCACTGACTCATCTTCTCTGATTGAATATTAATCAGGCATCACGTTTCTACCAGTTATTCTTCAGAAATTCATAGACGTGTGCGCGTGAGCAGACAAATCAAAATTGTCACTTTTCTTCATGACGTATCCATTCTATCTGCTAGTATTTTATTATCCAAATAACAGAAGACTCACTACTATTCATCGGTCAAAGCAACTGATTACAAGGAAACGAGAGAGATTCAATCGATCTAATGCGCAATCGGGGGTTTACATGAATTTGATTTTTCTTTCATCCACGTGCCACAAAACCCATCACATGAACACATACATGTTTGTTTTGGCTTTACATAAAACAACAGATTCGAACTAAGAAAACTTGCTATGTAGTATAACTTTCAAGTTTCAACATCTTTGTTTGGAATGCCACCCTCACCCCACCACCCCCACCAAAAAAAAAAAAACCGAAACAAAACTAGGCGTCTGAGAGTTCATATATTCCTCATACAAGGACGTGAGGTTTAAGATAAGAGCAACTGATATATCACACATCAGCAAAGAAGTGATACTTACGGGTGTTGTCAACGATTAATCGAACTGCAGAAATGGTGGTTGCTACTGCGAGCGCAGAAGAAAACATGATGCTGAACCAGTGCCATGCTCTCTTCTCTATTCTTGCCGTCTTTCCCTTCACCTATATGATCCCAATATAATATTCATATTATGAGAAATAAAGACAGAGCGTACATACACACACACGCACGCACGTGTTATAGTTGAAAGTGAGAGCATATAAATGAGACCTTGAGGAAGATCATGCTGGGGAAGACGAAGGTGAGGGGAATGAGAGAAAAAGAACCGAGCAAGTTGACGAAGTCGCCCATGAAAGGAAAAGCGGCGGAGACCAATGTGTTGCCTGAAAAGAAGAGTGTCCGTACGAGGAACAAGCGTCTCAGGTTTTGCTTCTCATGCATCCCCTTGTCAATATCCAGGTATTTGGTATCCAACGCCTCATGAATTGGTGCCACAAACATCTGCGTTCATTCATTCACTCGTTTAACAAACTTTGATGCTCCCATTTGTGTTAGACAACTAAAAAAACACTAACAAAAGTAAAAGAATGTGCGATTAATTACGTGTTGAGAGACCACTGACTGGAGGAAGACGACGGCGTTGACAAGGACAATGGCCCATTTAGGCCCACTAAAGTTTTCGGGGAGGTATGCCGACACATTTGATCCGTAAGCCCAGTAGCCAGCTACGATAACTCCGTAATAGAATAGGAGCCCCACTGTATACTGCGAATATAGCGCCTTCCTCATGTTCCTCACTGCTGGCTTCCTCAGAGTTGACTGCGTCGTTTGTATATGCCAAAAGCCAAAAACAAATCATTCTTTTCTACAGCCGGCTTCCTCATATTATTTACTACCTCCCGACTAAAATATAAAGGCTAGTTGACTAATTTAAGTAGATTAAGAAAATAAATTTAGTTAGTTATTTATAATAAATAGGTGTTGTTTTTCCTAAAAAATCCTTACTAACGGCTAGAACTATTATTATTAAAAAGACTATCTTTAAAAAAATATACATAAATATGGGAGATAGAATAGATTAAGATTTTATATTTAAAACTAAAATGAAAATAAAATGAGATCTTATATTAAAGACAAAAGTAGTTCTCTTTTTTATGTTGACTTTGGTGTTGGATGTATCACCTGTATCTCTGGTAGCAGGCCTGAAGTGTTGGAGACGATGATGGCAGAGATGGAGCCCAAGGCATTGAACACCATGCTCACCTCGCTCCCGCTAATATCATAGTCTCTGTTGGAGTTTGATTTACCTTGCAATAACAATAACAGCAATAGGCGTGTTCATGCGGGTCACGCTGTCTGGGAAAAGAATCTTGTAATTCTAAGAACACTGTTATTGAGGGACAGAAATGGACGCTTTACCATCTTTGGCTACAACAAACAAAGTCACTGCGATGTATGCGAAGGTAAGGACGGCGGAAAGTGCTAGCCAATTTTTCATGGCCGACAAAGTTGGAATGAAGAAGGCAAATATGAGATAAGCTGCTCCTGTTATGACTATGTAATATTGAAGCCGCAGCGGTGAATCGCTGAACTCTGAATTTATTGCCTGCAGCATGCATTTTCACATTCAAAATACAAGCCATCTAGCTAATCTAACCCAGTTTTGTCTGGAGATATAGAGATGGGGAGGGTTAGTATTACTTTAAGGGCTTGGCCTCCGAGGATCATGAAACCCATGTTTCCAAGAAGAAGAGTCAGAAACTGGGCAGCCCATGTGAGTCGATGCATAGTGTTGCCTTGAAATATAATAAGAGATTATATGATCAGTTCACTAACCTTTTAATAAGATGCGAATATGGTGGATTTGGATCTGATATGACTTGTATATACTGAAAAGCTCACCGAAAAGGAATCCCATGATGTCTCTGTATCTGATGAATCTCTGGCCATTGATGAAGTGAAACGATGCTAAGAGCCAGTTTGCATATGCTGTGTAGAGTCCCACAACAACAAGGCAGAGGACGCCCCATTTCCAACTCAGCGGCACCATTATCAAATTCGAGAAGGTAAGTATCCATCCACAGTTGAAGCTGGTTATCAGCAGCAACCCTACTTGTTGCCATGAATCTGCAGCAAATTACATATTCATACGTAATTAGGTGCAGAAGAAGCAAAGTCTCAAATTTTCAACGCAACTACACAAGTAGCTATGCATAATGATTACCGTTGTCCACGGTATGAGCAGAAGTGACCCCATCAATTTGA
This sequence comes from Neltuma alba, assembly GCF_004799145.2. NCBI lineage: Eukaryota > Viridiplantae > Streptophyta > Magnoliopsida > Fabales > Fabaceae > Neltuma > Neltuma alba. The sequence goes on from NW_021637735.1 coordinate 32,095, forward strand.
GGGCTCTGTTGAAGGCCCTGTTCGATGCTTAGAGACTTGTTTCCTCCTTCCTCATCCATGGAGAATCCTGAGTCTCTGCAGAAAATGCCAAAAAGAAAAAAAGCAATCTTTTTGACTTAAAGCGGTTATCTCAGTGCGGCGGCATGTTTGTGAGGGCGTCTGGCTTTAATAATAAGAACTCTTCACATGTTGGATTCGGTTGAAGATGGTGATGACATTAGTGGAACCCGACTTCGCTGTGTTTGATTGAAAACGTTTCTATTTTTTTCTATTTTTTTATGATTCTAATTAAAGAGGATTCGAATCCATGGGTTCATTTTTTTTTAATTATTTTGCCCTATTTATTATGGACTCGTGCTGCTACGAGATGCTGATTTTCATTGGCGCTCACTCACAAACTGCCAAAAAAACACACTCATCTCGTAGACTCACAACCATCTGGAAAAGATTACTAAACTAAGCATACTCAAATCATTGAACATGTCAACGCTATGACTCATAGGATTGTTTCCATTCAAATTTTACGGCCCCAGCGTGTTATGATTTAGAAAACGTCAACTGCAAAAAATTCTAAATATTAGATAGTTGTAGTTTGCTGATAGTTATTAAGAAATCAGAAGCGTCTCAGGACATAACGTTTATAGAAAGCAGACGACGAAATATCAGACCCTCTGATATTTATTAAGAAATCAGTCGCGTGGATCCCATCAGCAGAGGAATTCTCAATCATTTCTGTCACTTTCACAATCCACATGCATCAAAGATATTGAGAGATTCCGGATAAGCATCAATTGTATTGGAGAGCGATATGCTATTTAATTGTTGTACAGTGATTAAATTGGTCATAACTCAAACAAATCCGCTTTTTCGTTGTCAAAAATTCAAGGAGAACGCAAGCTGGGAGAACAGTGAGTTCATCAAGCTAAGCCTATAGCTAAATCTCTTTGAATAATTAAGGGCCTGTTTGGGTATTCCAAAACTGTGGTTTCAGAAGTACTTTTCCGCAAAACAAGATAATCTCCTCCACATATTTACTTCGTAATCCGTAAAAGCACTTCTGAAACCATGGTTTGGCTTCTATCCGTAAAAGCACATATTTAAGTCGGCTTATTTATTTTAAACCTGTATGGGCCCAACCCATGCTATTTTTCCTATCTATATTATTATCTAAATATCTTTCTCTTTTGCCCACTTTAAGCTCTTAAATATGCTTTTAGATTTGGCTGGACTTTCAGCTTTAGACTTATTGCATTGCTTTCCCCTGTTCAGCTAAAATTTAGCCTCATTTAGCGCTTTTGATAATTTTTCCCCCTACCCGTACCAACTAGACTAGTTTTTGTTTGGCCATTTTATGCTTTATCAAAATTTTAAAAAAGTATTTAATCTTGTTAACTTCATCTTAAAATTTAGTTACTTTTTAATTTTATACTTATTAAATATAAGGTTAAAGTGCACTCAGTATCTGAAATTATGTATTGAAATATATCTAGTACTCTAAAATAGTAATGCAATTTCATCCTGATCTACTAAAAATAATGATTACACCCCAAATTAACAGAAATCTTGGTTTTGATCGGAAAATTGCTCACTGAGAGTGGAGTTTGACCCATGAAACTGTGAAAGCTTAGTTGGCAGTTAGATGGACATGGGAAAATAATAATTTTTTTAATTTTTATTAAACCGAAGCTTTGTGTATCCAAAAGAAAACGCTGCCGTTACGTGAATAGATGCATTTTTATTTTGTTTTTACAGGAGCAATATATTCAAACTAATAACACTCGCTACGTAATATACTGCCTTTGCTCCTAATTATAAGCTATTGACTACAAATAAGTTCTTATAAATAGAACCCGAGGTAGTAACTTCCAACATCTTTCTTTGTTTGGAATGCCAATAAAAATTCTGGTCTGAACCCAGCAAACCACGTCGAACTTTCTCTTCACGAAATTATGCCATTCGTCCAGCGTTGTTTACTCTGAACAACACCACCCCCCCCAAAAAAAAAAAAAAACTAGGCGTCAAAGAGTTCATATATTGTTTATACAAGGACGTGAAGTTTTAGGTACAAGTGGCGGATATATCACACATCTGCGAAGAAGTGGTACGTACGGGTGTTATCAACGATCAACCAAACTGCAGAAATGGTGGTTGCTACCGCAAGAGCAGAAGAAAACATGATGCTGAACCAGTGCCATGTTCTCTTCTCTATTCTCGCCATATTTCCCTTCACCTATATATATGATCCCCAATATCATATTCAGACTGACAAATAAAAAGCATATACTCCTCTGATTCTAAATATAAGATCCTTGTAAGTATATATATATATATATATATATATATATATATCTATCTATCTGCGTGTGTGTTATAGGTGAAAGTGAGAGTATATAAATGAGACCTTGAGGAAGATCATGCTGGGGAAGACGAAGGTGAGGGGAATGAGGGAAAAAGAACCGAGCAAGTTGACGAAGTCACCAATGAAAGGAAAAGCGGCGGAGACCAACGTGTTGCCTGAAAAGAAGAGTGCGCGTACGAGGAGCAAGCGTCCCAGGTTTTGCTTCTCACGCATCCCCCTGTCAATGTCCAGGAACTTGGTATCCAACGCCTCGTGAATTGGTGCCACAAACATCTGCGTTTGTTCATTCCTTTGATGCTCCCATTTTGTCAAAATAATAACCCAAAAAAAAAAAAATGACAAACGTGTAAGAATGTGCGCTTAATTACGTGTTGGGAGACCACTGACTGGAGGAAGACGACGGCGTTGAAAAGGACAATGGCCCATTTAGGCCCACTAAAATTTTTGGGTAGGTACACGGACACATTTGATCCGTAAGCCCAATAAGCAGCGACGGTAAGTCCGTAATAGAATGGGAGCCCCACTGTGTACTGTGAACATAACGCCTTCCTCATATTCCTCACTGCTGGCTGCCTTAGAGTTGACTGCGTCCGTCGTATCCGCCAAAAGCCAAAACCATATCGTTCTTTCAGTAATAATTTCATTATATTTAATTCAAAATATTACATATTTCAATGTTGACTTTGGTGTAGGATATATCACCTGTATCTCTGGGAGCATGCCTGAAGTGTTGGATACGATGATGGCAGAGATGGAACCCATGGCATTGAACACCATGCTCACCTCGCCACCGCTAATATTATAGTCCCTATTAGAGTTTGATTTACCTTGCAATAACCGTACCAATAATAGGTGTGTTTATGCGGGCCGTATTATTTTTGGAGAAGAACACTATTATTATAATATTAAAAGACAGCAATGAATGCTTTGTTACCGTCTTTGACTACAGCAAACAAAGTCACTGCGATGTATGTGAAGGTAAGGACGGCGGAAAGTGCTAGCCAATTTTTCATGGCCGACAATGTTGGAATGAAGAAAGCAAATATGAAGTAAGCTGCCCCTGTTATGACTTTGTAATATTGAAGCCTCAACGGTGAATCGCTGAACTCTGAATTTATTGCCTGCAGCATGCATTTTTACAGTCAAATACAAGCCATCTAGCTAACGTAACCCAGTTTTGTCTTTAGATATAGAGATAGGGAGGGTTAGTGTTACTTTAAGGGCTTGGCCTCCGAGGATCATGAAACCCATGTTTCCAAGAAGAAGAGTCAGAAACTGCGCGGCGCATGTGAGTCGAGACATAGTGTTGCCTTGAAGTATATCAAAAGATGATATGATCAGTTAATGAACTTGTTAATTAGATGTGGATTTGGTGAATTTGGATCCAGTATGACTCATATGTAGAAAGGCTCACCGAAAAGGAATCCCATGATGTCTCTGTATCTAATGAATCTCTGGCCATTGATGAAGTGAAGTGATGCTAATAGCCAGTTGGCGTATGCTGTGTAGAGTCCCACAACAATAAGGCAGAGGACGCCCCATTTCCAACTCAGTGGCGCCATTATCAACTTCGAGTAAGTCAATATCCATCCACAGTTGAAGCTGGTTATCAGCAGCAACCCCACTTGCTGCCACGAATCTGCAGCAAATTATAAGTTCATAATAATTATTTTTAGAACGAGCCATGCCTCAGATTTTTAGCGCAACTCAGATCTCTGAAAACAATGGGATTAGCTATAAATAATGATTACCGTGGTCCACAGTATGAGCAGAAGTGACCCCATCAATTCGGGGGCTCTGTTGAAGATCCTGTTCGATGCTCAGAGACTTGTTTCCCCCTTCTTCATCCATGGAAAATCCTAATTCTCTGCAGAAAACACAAAAAAGCAGTCTTTTTTTTTTTTCCCCTCGAAACAAATAGCTCAGGGTGGTGGTATGTTTGGGAGGGCGTCCTGCTTTATTACATGGGATTCGATTGAAGACAAACAGGAGATAACAATTGTAACGGCCTAAATGGAACACGACTTCGCCATGCTTGGAAACCAAGTTTCCTAATTAAAGAGGATTCGAATCCATGGGTTCGTATTTTTTATTACTTTGCCCCAGTTATAGTGACTTGTGCTAGTACGAGATGTTAATTTTTATTGGCTCTGATTCGCAAACTGTCCAAAAATACACGCATCTCGCAGACTCACACCCATCTATAAAAGACTATTAATCCAAACATACTGACATAATTGAGTATGTCAACGCTATGGCCCATGTGATTGTTTCCATTCGAACTTCACCGCCCCACCTTGTTAGTATTCTGATACTCCTCCGGTCCTAATTATAAGACCCAATTGACTTATTTGAGAAAATTAAGGAAGTAAGTTAAGTTGGTTATTTATAATAAATAAGTGTTGTCATTCCTAAAATATCCTTGCTAATTAAGTATATTGGCTAAAAGTATCATTATTAGAAGGATTATCTTGGAAAAAAATGCATAAATATAAGAGAGAAAATGGATTTGGTCTTATAATTAGGACCAAATAAAAAGTCAAATTGGGTCTTATAATAAGGACCGGAGGAATATTTGTTAAGAATCAGAAACGTCTCAGGACATAACGTTTATAGAATGCAGACAGCGAAACATAAGTCACTTCGATTCACAAACCTGATAATCCGCCGCGTGGATCCCACCAGCTGTTCCAATTATTTTGATTCTATTAAATAAAAGCATTTCCAATCCAATTCCGAATAAAAGTTCTCAAACCCCTTTTTTTTTTGGCAAAATAGGTCGAATACGAGTTATCACATAATTTATCAAAAGCCCAATTGTATAAGCAAACTAGCACTAAATACCCGGGAGCAAAGCAAATATTATAAATATTATTTTTAATTCTAATTATAAAATTTTATTTTATTTATAATTTATAAATAATATCTTATAAATAGAATCAGAGAGATAGTATTAAAACAAAACATAGTACAAAATAACTAATTCACAGTCACATCTCCAAAAACTTAAACTAATCTATTGAACATCCACGATAAAAATAAAAAACACTACAAAAATTGTACTAAGCTACTAAATAACTAATGGTCATAACATCAACTACAAACACACTTACACACATGACTTAATAGTAATATGTAATATTACACATATTATTATATGATAATTAAATTATAATTTATAATTATAATTAAATTATAATCATAAATATAAGTAGATATGAATACAAATAACATATAAATATATAATTATCCGTCCAAAATTATTATCCAGCTAATTCTCATTACTTCATTTAATACTAATAATTAATAAGTTAACAAATTCAGTGATAAAGGAGAAATGAAGCATCCGTAACTTATGTTTTGTTTTATTATGATTCTTATACTTTTTAAGAGAAGCAATTAACTGGACAAAAACCACTACATTTGAAAGAACACGATACAAATAAACAATTGCAGAAATGGAGTAATTTAACCGTTCAAACATGCAAAACAAATGTACCAATTAAATACTGCACATGATTCCGTTCGGAACTCTTAATAACCCTCACAATGACTCTCCACCTATTGGTCCTTTCATGGGGATTTTTTAGAAGAGAAACTCTGGACATGATGGGAGTTGGAACATCAAGTGCAATTGCAATAGACATTGAATTTATTTTATTTCAGTTTTAATTAAGAAAATAATTTACTGGTTTCAAGTCAAAATAATTATTTTAGGGTTAAAAAACATCTCATGAATTTATTTCAACATGACACAATCTCTTCTTACATGCTTTCATGCTTTGTCTTACATGGTGCATTAAAATTTCATGATCCATGCAGATTCCAAAATTTCTCCCGGTAAACACCATTGATTATTTTTTTGAGTAGGATGTTATCGCTAACTCAGGGTATCCCAGCGTATCGGCCAGACTAATCCCAGGGTGCCTCGCCAGGAATCGAGCCCATGACCCGGTAGGAGAACGCGCCTTGCGCCTCCGTTTGCGACCAGTCGGACCCAACCCTTGCAGGCAACACCATTGATTATTTTCATTTGGATGAATTAGAACAATATTTGTAGCCTTCACCATCACAAATGCCTCGTTTATTCCTTCACTATGGTTTGTCAAAAAGACTAACACTTTAAGACAGCGTTTAAGGTGAGATTTTCATCCCCATTGCAAAACAATATCATTCAAATTTCAAATCTTGCAAAAATAATCCCATAGATCTATATTTATAAAATAAAAAAAGTTATCAACAACTGAAAAATTGTAAAAAAAAACCCTTCATTCTGTTTTGCCTTACTAAATATCACCTGTAATCAATAAACACAAGGTTGAAGAAGTAATATATATATTGAAATAAACTTTACTGATTTACTACAAATGCAGATAATCTTTATGAGGCGACATTAAATCCCACACAAGCTAATATTGTCATCATAATTCTTTCACCTAAAGATTTCAAATTTTCACCAAAAAGGATTTTACGTCAAATTATCTTAACAATTTAACTTTAATATTCAAATACCTTGATTTTAATTCATCAAATATCAAACGGTGCAATATTAAAAACAATATATGACACTTAGCCCAGACAGCCAAAAACTCTTCAAAATTAAAGATACATAACATTAAACTTCAATTAATGAAACTAAAGTATAGTTTCTACGTATTACCAAGTCTAAGATTTTCATATGCCACTAACATTGTGATTGTTGATCTAAAAAGAGAGAAAAAAACAATATTCTCTCAATCATTTCCTAAATTGGTCTTGTGCATTTCAACAGAGATTTCCCAACCAATGATCTCTTCGAAACATAAGTCACTTCGATTCACAAACCTGATAATCCGTCGCGTGGATCCCACCAGCTTTTCCAATTATTTTGATTCTATTAAATAAAAGCATTTCCAATCCAATTCCGAATAAAAGTTCTCAAACCTTTTTTTTTTTTTGGCAAAATAGGTCGAATATGAGTTATTACATAATTTATCAAAAGCCCAATTGTATAAGCAAATCCCAACTCCCAAGAGCCCACACTTTTTGTATAAACTAGAACTACAGCATCTGCCAGATCTGCTTCTCCTTCCCCACCTCTTCTACCTCTCTCTGCCACCGTCAGCAAAACCCTTCCCCCTTCTACGCCTTATCCTAACTCCTGAGACCCCTACCTTCTCATCCTTCTGTACAGACTTCTCTGGCAATGGCAGAAACATGCCTGCTTTCTTTGCCATCCCTGTTCTGCAGCAAAACCAACCATCCCCATTTTTCAGCAATTCCTTCTAAACCCCATAAGCTTCAGCTTTCGTGTTCCAACTCTACACTCCTTTTACCTTCTCTATCTCTCATCAGGAGAACTCATTCTTCCTCTATATTGACATTTGTGGCACAGACTTCTGATTGGGCTCAGCAAGAAGCTGACAACACAGTTGCTGTTGGGGATGACGAAGCCGCGTGGGAAAATCAAGAGGTCGACAATACTGAAGCTGGCCTTTCCGACTGGGAGGCTGAGGGTGGCGAGGGCGAAGGAGAGGGTGGTGAAGACGGGGTTTTTGAGGAAGGGGAATACGTAGAACCGCCTGAAGATGCCAAAATCTATGTCGGTAATTTGCCTTACGATGTTGATAGCCAAAAATTGGCTATGCTTTTTGAGCAAGCTGGAACTGTTGAAATTGCCGAGGTGAGATTTTACACTCTCGAACGCCTTGTTTATAGTGTTAATGGCTTCAATGGCCTATGGGGTCGTGACATGCTGACATGGTTATTGTGATATTAGGTGATTTATAACAGGGAGACTGACCAAAGTCGTGGGTTCGGATTTGTGACGATGAGCACGGTTGAAGAAGCCGAGAAAGCTGTAGAAAAGTTCAAACGCTACGTAAGTTGCTTGTATACTTACATTTATTGATACATCTAGCTTGCTATCGACTTAACAACGTGTTTATCCTGTCTTGAGAAATGAACTGAAGTTTACAACGTGTTTGTCCTGTCCTGAGAAATGAACTGAAGTTGCATTGAAATGTCAAGATGCATGCTTAGGAGTAAGAGGGAAAGGGATGGGAAGGGAAGAAATCCAAAGAAAATGGAGGGAGGGGAATGGGTTGTTCAATTATTTCGCCTCCGTTGTGTGGGAAAACTTTCTCCTCCAAGATCCCCTTAATTGTTATTAGAATATAAAATTGTAGAGCGAAGATGTTGGACGGTTACTTATTCTTCATTCTCCTCCATTCCTTATAACACTCTTCCCAATAAAATATGTTTCATCGAAATGTTCCTCTTCCTTTCCTTTTTATCTGTTATCCTCCATCCAGTCAGGTCCAGTGTCATGTGAAAATAGAAACTTTAGTCTATTGCTCTGTATTATTTTTCACAATGGCTTTAGTGAAAAGGGATCTAGTTAGGTCTATATATGTCACTAGAAAACATATCTTGGAATAATCAGGAGACGGGAGCTTCGGTTCTCTTGAGAAAGGGAAAGTAGTGATGGTATTATTAGTTTTCCCCCTTTCAAAGTAAATACTTGTATATGTGAAGTGATAAGTCTAAAAGGCTTCCGAGACTTCCTATGGGATATGAAGGTTTTTATTGTGTTAATGATGATTTTATAGTAAGATCATCGGAGACCAGGTGGGAGTTGGGGTACCAAGGGATTAAAAAAGGCTTCCTAGAATTGATCGTTTGTGCTTTTCAGAATTTTACTTCAGTTAGAATAGGATTGTTACATATCCGTATTCTCTACCACAGGATTTAGATGGAAGACTGCTGACTGTTAATAAGGCTGCTCCGAGAGGATCACGACCTGAACGTCCACCTCGTGCCTTTGAACCTGCTTTCAGAATCCACGTTGGCAACTTGCCGTGGGATGTGGATAATGCTCGCCTGGAGCAAATCTTCAGTGAACAGGGTACGGTTGTGAATGCCCGGATAGTTTATGACAGAGAGACTGGCCGATCACGTGGTTTTGGCTTCGTCACAATGGCCAGTGGGACTGAAATGAATGATGCTATTGCGGCCCTCGATGGTCAGGTATAACACAAGTGCTCAATTACTTTACTAATGTTGTATTCTAAGAGTTTTAGGAAATGTCGACGGTTTTCTTTTTTGGGATTCTAACTTGTGATATACTCCTGTGGTCTTAAACATAAGATTCATTTTATAGTGTGATTTACACCATAAAATGGGTCTTACTTCTAGGACCAGACGAGTATTTGTTGGAATGATCATGTGACTGGGTGGTTTTGCCATTTCAGAGTGTGGATGGGAGAGCGATCAGAGTGAGTGCTGCTGAGGAAAGGCCCAGGCGTGGCTCCTTTTGAAGGGTTTCGCTCAAGTAATTCTCCACGGCATCTGTTTTGAGTTCCTTCTTCTAGCTGAGGATATAGTGTTAATTTTCTTTGCTCCTCCTTTGGTTGAGCACATAGTCTGAGATTTAGATATACATACATACAAGTTATTAATTCGATGCCCAAATGAGAATGATTCAATTATAATTTCGCCCCACTGAAAGAAGTATTTTTGGTGGTACTTTCTAGCTGTTAAGAAAAACTAACTGGTACTTCCCCGTGTGTTGCACGGGAAGCGTAAAATACAATGCATTCAATACAATAAGTTCATAACTGTTGACTATCACTAATTAGACCACAAACAAATTACAGTATTCACAAACATCATGGCAAGTTCCCAAATATCTCCTTACAAACTATATTTGTTGTTGCCCTCCTTGAACATCCGCCCCTTTCATCAACAGCTACTTCTAGTCCATCAACAGACTTTACTCTAGATAATGCCACGTATAGTCAATCATGAGTAAATATTGGCTTCGGAAGACATATTCCAACCCTCTTCAAAACTAACCTTGACTTTTATTTATAGTTATTGCAAATGACAGTGTAACTGGGAATTATCTTCTTCTCAATTGAAATGGCCATTTACTTTTAGATGGGTTTATATCCATCCTATGCAATAGCACTTTCTGGTTTTTCTTCAATCCATTCAACATGATTGCTTTAATTATGTTCTTCCCCAAATATGTAACAATCATTCGAGTGCCGTTGCAAAGTTCTGCTGTCTAGTCAATATTTCTCAACAATATAATTGGTGCTCCAATTTTTAGATTTAGCTTATGTGGTGGTAATCCAAAACTGTTAATTGTATTGAGAAACTCAGTTTATAGAAGTTGTTACTATGCCATAACTAAGATGCTTGCACCCTTCACCATGTAACAATGAACACATGTATTCATTAAGTTGATTTCCTAGCTCAATAGTTGGTGTGAGTATGGCTTGGTCGTCGAAGAATTGGCTAATGCTAACATTTTGGACCAAATCACCATACGTTGCAGAAATGATTGCCTCCATTCCATTTTTGTAATCACAGAGTAATAACTCATTGGGGATCTCAACCTCTGTATTTCCATCATGAGGAAGTCTAATTTTGCCGCCATTAACTTCTAACAACCAATTTGAGAATTTCTCCAATGATAGGTTTCCTTCATTTGTTGGAGAAGAAGTCAGATGCATGTTTCTTGTTAACTTAAAAACTGTGTAGTGATACCATAAGTGTGATGAACATATGCATGCATTAACAACAGTTGTCCTTGTTCCTTTTGGTACTACTCATAATATTTCATGAGTTACCACTTATAACAACACACTTGCCCCTGAAGGATTGAACAAAGTGCATGATATCTTTAAATGTGAGATCAACTGTTTTAATATAGTGACATTGAACTGTTGGAACTTCATCCCATATAATTAATTTAGTACTCTCAATCAATTTTGCCAAGGGAGAATTCTGTTTAATTGAACAAACAAAAAACTCATTAATTTGTATAGGCATTGCAAACTTTGAACCACTCCCTAGTAATAATATTGTTGCTACGCCATTTGACTGTTAAAACAATCCCTTTTTTTGCACGCAACACAAATATCAAAGCATTCGTAAGAAATGTTTCAATTATAATTTCGCCCCACTGCACTGATCCACCGTAAAAGGTATATTTTTTGTGGTATTTTCTCACCGTTAAGAAAAATTTCTCATACAAAAATATGAATATTGTTCAAATCAAATAAATATTGATTTATGCTAGTGGGTTTTTATCAGTTAATCACGTAGTTGCTGATTCATAGGGATTTTAGCAGATTTTTGTTATTTTATTGTCATGATTTAATGTCTTTAAATACCTATTTTACAGATTGAATAAAATACATCCTCAGAAAATATTTTTCAGAGTTCTTTCTTCTAATTTTTGTTTTTAGTTTTCTTTCTAAAACCCTCAGATTTAGTTTTTTCTTTTCTTTATGTTTCTCTTCTTTTTCAATATTATATGCCCAAGCTACAGGTGTCCGCTGCATACTATTGCAGGGGCATGCATCACGTCACTTGGACAAAGACTGTTCACCTTTTGTCTCTATTTGCCAATAAAGTAAAACTCTAATCCATACCCACGATCGCAGATCTTTTCAAATAATTAACGTCTATCATATGAATAATATTTATAGAAGAGATAGAGAGGGTCTCTAAATTTACTAGGACGGAAGCAAGTATATTTATGCTTGATTCACTGATAACGCACTATAAGAGACTCAAAAATACCACCTATAAACATGCATCGTAACTGCATAATCTTATCCAAATCAAGAGACTACTTTTGCTTTTGTTTTATACCCAGCTGCAAGCAAGGTACATGTTCAATGAGACTTTATTCCACATCCTCTCATATAAAGTCTTGCTCCTTAGGTAGTGTCTGGTTGGGATTTTTGCAAGGAAGGGAAGGGAAGGGAAAGAAAAGAGAGGGGGTTAAGCGTGTTTGGTTGGAAAGAGGGGAGGGGAGAGGAAGTAAGTTTTTGTCTTTTTCCTCACCCTTCCCCTTCTCCACCGTCACTCCAAATCGGGGTTTTTGGGAGCAGAGAAATTTTCTGCTATATCCTGGCTAAATTACCCACACTTGCTTTTCAATATTCCAATTTTGCTTATCCGCCTAAAGTATTTCTTTCCTTCTTCGCCGTAGCTTTGTTCTTCTTTACACTGGCTTGTCCTGTTACTCTGTATCAGTCATCAATATCCTCCACAAGTTCGTGCCTCTTGTTGCCTTCTGTCCTTCTCTTGCTTCACAAGATCTCACTGTTTGCGAAAAGATCTACTTTGTTTCTACCTGAGCTTTCTTTTCCCTTCATCTTCTTTTTCATTTTGCTAAAATTTGGTGATAACATGGACTTTTCCATAACTAATCACTGTCAATGATATCCTAGTAAATAAGTCTTGTTACTATGACTAATATTATTTAAAATTAGTATCATCGCATACCGTGAATAGAATCATAAAATATAATTTTGAATATGCACATAAATATAAATATAAGCATATAAATATAACTATAACTATATTTGTTCAATTTTAATAATTATAAATTATAATTTTACATCTTAATTTTTATTTATAATTATATTTTATTAAATATTCTGTTAAGTTTAAAAAAAATTACTGATTTAAAAACTACTTAAAAAAGGGGTAAAATTATCTGTATGAAAACATCTCCCGTCCCCTTCCCTCCCCTCTTGAACCAAATAAGATAATATTAAAATCCCTCTCCTTACCTCCTCTTTATTAAAATCCCTCCCCTTCCCTTCTCTCTCTTTCTTTTTATTAAAATCTCTTCCCTTCCCTCTCCTTCTTTTTGTTGAACCAAACACACCCTTAGCAGGCTACCTCGCACGCACGCGTACACATAAAAACCAAACACTACTTCTTATATTCCGTGTTCTGATAACATCAGGGGTTGAGGACGATATGGCAAGCAGCCACCCTCGCCAACTAGCAGCCATTTCCCCCAGTAAGATGCAGCAAAGAAGACAACGTAGGATTTTTTCGACCTCGGACGATACTGCCATGATGAAGCAAGTTCAGGCCGCTCATGCCCCTGATGGTCGTGAAGTTGATGTCAATCCTGTTCTCCAAATCACAGAGGAAATCTTGATTAATGTCATTGCTCGTACTGTTGACGGTGATGTTGATGTATTATTTACCATGTTATGTTTTTGTGCCCATTCTTGTCGTTTCTGTGTTATAATCTAATAGTAATCTAAGCATCTAGCTGTGTGGTTTTGTTCGTAGGGGAAAACAGAACATGCTGATTCTATGGAGAAGGCTGCTACTTTTGCTGAGTTGGACAAGCTTGACGCCTTGCCCTCTATCATGTACAAAGTTTCCTGCGAGGTTGTTTTCTCATGCCAAAATCTGCAAAACTTTAACCAAAGTTCTATTTATTTATTACTATCGTTAATGTTGAATGGATTTTCTAAAAAAAGAACTGACAATTCCCCCTCCCCTTCTTCTTTTTTTGCTTTTCCTGAGGGCAAACAATATATACTTATCTTGACGACTAGGGTAATTTCTTTAAGTATATACCCTTACACAAGCATTAATAGTTCCGTAACTCGCCATTCAGTGTGATAATAACGTTAATTTTCTGCCTCTAAACTAACACACGGGAGTGAAAAGTTATTGTGAAAACACATTACATGACTATATATGTATATTGGCAGTTATCTTACCGGTGCCAAGGAGATGGAGATGCACATACGACAACCATGGGGATCCTGAACATGCTTTCTAGCTATTCATGGCATGCAAAAGTGGTGCTAACTTTATCAGCCCTAGCTGTTAACTTTGGAGAATTTTGGCTCGTTGCTCAGTTGGCTGCTACAAATGCACTTGCAAAATCTGTGGCACTGCTCAAGCAACTACCTCATCTCGTAGAGAACCATGCCTATCTAAAGCAGCAATTTGATAAACTGATCAAGCTAGTGAAGGCGATTCTGGATGTGACCAGATGTATCATTGAGTTCAAAGAGCCACCCTCTGAGTACATTTCAGGGGAAGCTCCTCCAATGTCCGTTGCCAATGCTCATATTCCTGTTGCTGCCTATTGGACCATCCGAAGTATTGTGGCTTGTTCTTCGCAGATTGCAAATCTTGTAGGATTAAGGAACGAGTAAGTTTGGAAGCTCTTACACTCCATTCCCTTACTTTAATCATGAAGTGACTAATAAGCATCGGTTCTTTTTTTAAATGGTTATAATGATTATAGGTACGGCTCAACCCCCACAGAGGAATGGGAACTGTCAAGCTTGGCACATAAGATGAGCAATATATATGAGCATCTTCAGAATCAACCAGCCATCTGCCACCAATATGTGGGTGAGAACATCAGAATTAGCATTTTAGTGCAAAAATCTTTAATCTGAAGTAATGTAATATAGTTTATAAGAATATCTATGGAAATGCAGATGAGAAAAAGCACATCGAGGCCTTTCGCAATTTGGTTCGTCTTTTTGAGACAGCCCACGTAGACAACATGAAAATTATCAGGGCATTGATATACGCCAAGGACGACCCACCCCCTCTTATAGATGGATCTACCAAAACAAGGGTTGGCTCTAAATTCTTAAACTTTCACAGTTCTACATATGCATCTTGAATCTAAAACATTTCATTGGTTGAATTTCAGGATAGTCTCCAGGTGCTGAGAAGGAAGCATGTGTTGTTGCTGATATCAGATCTTAGTCTCTCAGAAGAAGAGATCATAATACTTGATAACTTTTACAAAGATGCAAGAGTAAGGCCGGAGACGTACTACGAAATGGTGTGGATTCCAGTCGTGGACAGAGCGGCCTGGAATGATTTGGCTCGACAGAAGTTTGAACATTTGCAATCATCAATGCCATGCTACAGCGTGAGGGACCCCCTGATTATTGAATCATATGTGACAAAGTATATCAGAGAGGTGTGGAATTTCACAAAGGGAGCTATCTTAGTGGCCCTTAATCCGCACGGCCGGCTATCCTCTCCCAACGCTCTCCACATGTACTGGATTTGGGGCAACCTGGCCTTTCCCTTCACTCATGAGAAAGAAGAATCCTTATGGAAGTCAGAAATCTGGAGCCTTGAGCTGCTTGTTGATGGCATTGATCTTACAGTTCTAGAATGGGTAAGTCTTCATGCACTTTTACCTGATGGCTTGAATTCAAAGAACAACCTTTTTACTGACGTATAGATATTAATATGATTGAATTGTGCACCAGATGACAGAGGGCAAATACATATGCCTGTATGGAGGTGAAGATCTTGAATGGATTCAAACATTCACAAGCACTGCAATGAGCGTGGCGAGAGCTAACAACCTCTCATTGGAGATGGTTTATGTGGGGAAGAACAACGCCAAAGAGAAGATGCAGAGAATGATCAAAACGTTCACCACCAAAAAGTTCAGCTACTTCTGGCCGAACGTCACGGCCATATGGTTCTTCTGGAAGAGACTAGAGAGCATGTTATACTCAAAACTGCAGCAGCGAAAAACAGTAGAGGACGACCAGATTATGAGTGAAGTGATGTCGGTGCTGAGCTTTGACGGCAGCGATCAAGGGTGGGCCATATTCTGCAGAGGAGCACATGAAATGGCGAGAGCCAAGGGAGACACTGCACTAACATGCCTGAGAGAGATCGAGAATTGGAAGGAGAGTGCAATAAGAGACGGATTCATTGCGGCCATGAATGAATATCTGAAGCAGCTTTCAAAAGCCACATCACTGTAATCGCCACATACTTCCGGGGAGCAGTGGGGGAATTCCAGAGGTGGTGGTGTGTGCTGACTGCGGGCGTCCAATGGAGAGAGACTTCATGGATCGCTGTTGTGTGGAGTGAGAGGTAGAGAACAGTAAATAGCCTTCATAGAAAGGCGTTACATATATGTGTGCATGTTGCTTGGCGAAATAATGTGTTTGGCTTGAGAGCTAGTGGTAGCAGTATTCTTGTTGAAGCCAAGCGGACAGTGTTCTTGCATCAGAAGGGGAATAAAACAATATGACGTCATCTTATTTTTGTCTTTTGTTAAATCTTTTTCTTGTGCGCTGGACCAAAAAGGCGGAAATCAGGTGGTTGGCATGTCTGTGTGTGCGTGTGTGTGTAAACAGAAAATTGTAGAAGGTATGCTTAATTCGTATAATTTGCTTGCGAGTGGACCGGCTGGCGTCTTATAACGTAGAGAATTAAAGTTCGAAACTCTACTAGAAAAGTGTTCAAATTTAATGTCTAAAAGAGGATTATTTCTTGTAAGAGAATATCTGTATCTAACAAAGAGAAAAGAAAAGAAAACATCAATAACTTCTGTATATAAAAATTTATCAAATCATTTTTACCAATAAATTTTCTGTGGGTGATTTTTTCCTCAGGGAAAAACTTTTTTTATTTTCACTCATCTTTTATCCTTTTTCCTCTCCTTTCTAACTTCGATTAACATAAAAAAAAAAAACTTTTAAAAAGTACCTTGAAGTAAATTGAGATAAAACTTATCTCACATACTTATTTTATATACATTCAAATTATTTTTGAAATAATAATTTAATTTCTACTCAAACAATCAAAACAACCAGTGACTTTTGTTTTGAGACTTATAGGCCATCAGGCCCATGGTTTTTGACCAGAAAATTTATTAACTTAGCAGTGAGAGAATGTACAAGGTAATAACTAAGAAGGTTCGTGGGAGAAGTTGAATGAGGTTGGGTCTAGCCTTCTGTATGAATATAAAATGAGATCATTGAACCTTGGAAGCACATTAGACTTTTTGTTGCTTTTGTTGACTTGTATGTGACCCAATTCAAGGAAGAAATGAACTTTGCAAGTAATTATCTGTGTTTTTCATTTTGCATCTTTTTTCCTTTAAAAAAAACATATGAATATGGATGCCTTTTTCCTTCTTTTTCTTTATTATATAAAGTGGAAATACCACCAAGTGAAAAGCAAAACTATAAAGTGATCAATTATATAGCACTATATTAATTGCAATGTAATAATCAATATATTGTGGTTGATAGAGCAATTCTTAGATACAGCCAGTATACACCACCAACTAAACTCTTCAATAAAAATGCAACAGCTCCGCTAGTTTCAATCATACGTGTCAATCATTTAATTTACATTATTTTTTTAAATAAAAAAAAGTGTGTAGTGATATATAGCCCAACATCTCATCACACTGTCCATCTTCCTCCATCCTTCGGCCATATCCAGAGCCTCTCTTCATGACTTCAAGGTTAACTTAGGCTCACGCTTCAGACTTCCGCGACCCACTTGGCTAAAATTTAGTTTGGTCGTATAAACTTAGAGTCTTCCAAAATCATTTTAAACTTGAGACTAGTATCATCAACATTAGTTTGGTATATTTTAATTCATGCAAAGGTCAGTTAGATAGCAACAATGACTCGTTGACTTGAAGAGTTGAGTGAGGAGAGGAGCGTTGTGTTGACCTAACAACTTTAATTCTCAAAACAATTAAATTCATTGATTATTCCACCCTCATCGCTTTTTTGACCCCACGTCTACTCTGGCCGTTCCATTTACGCCCTACTGATGCGCTCAAATAAAATACTCATAATTATAAAATCTTGTTTGTAGGTATACGAAATCTTTCCCAAAAAACCAATTTTTCCTAGCGACAATGGTATAGCGTGGTCAGGACATTCATATTGTTTTTGTGAATTGAATTTAACTTTTTACTGATTTGATTTTACACATGAGGCTTTTATTTTTATTATTTATTATTTTGCTCTAAATTAATTTATATAAGTTATAAGTTAATATACTATCTCCGGTCCTTAATATAAGATCCTGTTTGACTTTTATTTTGGTTCTAAATATAAAACCCCAATCCACTTTGTCTCTCATACTTATACATTTTTTTTCCAAAATAGCCCTGCTAACAATAATAGTTTTAGTTAATACACTTGATTAGCAAGGATATTTTAGGAAAGACAACACCTATTTAGGACAAATAACTAACTCAACTTACTTCTTTAATCTCCTCAAATTAGTCAACTGGCTTTTATAATTAGGACCAGAGGTAGTATAATGTAGCGTTATATATGTAAAAAATTTTTAAAGAGATCATATCATATTTACTAGAATTTATTTAACTCTCTTAATTTTTTCAAATCAGTTAAATTAGTTATTATATTACCAACCAAAGAGAATATTATTTACTCCTATTAATTAGAGAGCTCCATATGTCCCCTTTTTTTTTTCCAAGTTCATTGAGATTCTCCTTTTGGACGTTTTTGTTTGGTATGTATGTGTTACAAAAGAGCTTAACTTGGCTATGCATTGTTGTATTGGATTTAACCACGCTTTACTTTTAAAAAAAAATTACAATTATCAAGAGGATTATTAATGATGACTCCTACTTGATAACCTTATCCTAAACATGTTTTCTCCCAGTAACTTTATCAAAAGAAAAAACAATCAACTATAACCCTATGTTTAGTGCAAGGGGAATGGAAGGAAATAAATTTTTTTACTAATTTTCGTTTTAAAAATAAAAAAAGGCCATTTCTCTCGTATCAAGCGGACCTTTAAAGCGTTGTAGACAGCACTTCAGGGGCCTATTTTTGTGTTTTGCTGCAATTTACATTTTATTGGGCACACAAATATCTAATCAAAATTACACATTATTCCCTTGGTCACCGTTTTTTCCCCATATATGAACTACTGCCACTGTCTATTATTTAAAGCAAGCTAGCTTTCATTTAATTTTGTTTCATTAATACTGTTGTACAGTATTAGTCAATTTTTTTCCAATATTGTAGCTATTATTATTTATTACCTCAAAACTTATCATAAGAAATGCGCCATGCATCCTCAACTCAGAAACACGATGGCCTTTTAATTGATTGAAAAGTTATCGCTTCATTTTCTAGAAGAAAATAAGATAAAGAAACTTCATGTTTTAAAGGAAGGCGAAAAGTTCCAACATTATTGTAAATGAAAAACAATAATAGATTATTGTTTTTTATTTAAAAATTATTTTTTACCAAAAAAGTATTACACGCGCTTTTAGTTGAAGATAATAAAATCAAGACCTTCCCCCCGGGGGGGACCTTCAAGGCAACCTACACACACCTTCAATGCAACACTGAGAGGAAGAGAAATGCCAACTTCATGATAAGGAAAGGGGGAAAAAAACTACAGAGGCTGAATTGAAAGGGGAAAAAGATCTAAAGAGACAGAAGTATTAACTGATCAAACTACAACTTCTGCAGAGAACTTAAATTCGGAATGATGGATTCAGATCCCTCCGCTATTGGTGGGCTTCCGAATCATTAGGAATGCATAGTTAATGTTGGTTATCATAAAACCGGGTTGAATAAGAAGGTCCAACCGTAAACCGGTTAACATGGCAACTGATGACAGAAAAGGGCCTCTAGTCTTTGCCAATCACCAGAAAAGCCGTTGAAGGAATAACCAATCATGATTGGCTTCATAGTGGAAGACACAGATATCTGATACAGTAGAAGATAGTCGTGAGTATTAGCGACGAGTGCATAATTATACGAGACCAAGAGCGACGGGAAAAGAAATGCCAAGAAAAGCCTTCTTGGAAGAGCAAAGAATGAGAGGGAAGAAGAAGCAAAAAGTTGGCGCGAGTATGGCTCAGTCATCGAAGAATTGACTAATACCAACATTTTGGGCCAGATTATCACATCCATTTTTGTAATTACAGAGTAATAACTCTTTTGGGATCTCAACCTCTATATTTCCATCATGAGGAAGTCTAATTTTGCCATCACCAACTTGTAACAATCAATTCGAGAATTTTTCTAATGATATGTTCCCATTATAATCACACGTGCATTTGCCGAGCAACCGCTACAAGGCACGAGAGGAATGAGGACCTATACTCTTCTGAGCAGAAAATCGAATTGTTCTTGTCATGAATTTCACGGAAAAAAAGAACATTTGAATTCCAAAACTATATTAGTAGCCTCGTAGTTGAGCATCAGGGCTAGTGAGAGGCACATAAAGAACAGAAGTTTCGGTTCGGATGGTGAGAGAACCATCGGAGTTCTTATCGACGACCTGTAAATCCTGAAACATGTTCCCGACTGGAATCACCATTCTCCCTCCTTCCTTCAACTGCTCCATCAGTGCTTCTGGAATCTCTTCTGCCGCTGCTCCCACGTGAATTGCATCATACGGACCACACTCCGCCCACCCTTGCCTTCCATCTGCGCACACAAACACACTTTCTCATATTATCCCTCTTATGCACGTCCCATAATATTGCTCTGACCCTACATTTGTCTCCCCTGGTGCTTCAAAACCAGTTAGAATCATTCAAAGTCTTGTCTTACATTGATATATTTCAGATTCATAGCAGTTCCAGAGTCATACCCCCACAATGCACCGATAGGGAACTGTCTTTCAATAGAGGAGCCGCTGCACTCTTCTGAATATTCTCTATTGAATAGGAAACCAATTCAGGAATATGCTCCACTCCCA
The DNA here is from genome assembly GCF_004799145.2 of Neltuma alba. Classification (NCBI taxonomy): domain Eukaryota; kingdom Viridiplantae; phylum Streptophyta; class Magnoliopsida; order Fabales; family Fabaceae; genus Neltuma; species Neltuma alba. Next base: position 52,766 of record NW_021637735.1, read on the forward strand.
CCGCACGGCCTTCGGGTCTGACCATCAAGCCAAAGCATGCCGTCAGATACCCTGATCCTGCAAACAAGCCCACAGTTAGGAAATTGTAAATCCTGATTGTAGATAACAAGGCAAAAAGGGCAAACACTAAAATTGCTATCCAGTGCATCATCTGGGAGCCTTAAGAACCGTGAATTTGCGCCATCCAAAGCCCTAAGAACAACATCTTTAATTTAATTGCCTTTTCCGTCAAGTATCACAACCCATATTCCAGAATTATCCATCAGGACATTATATTTTGAACTGAAAAAGAAAATGCAATGAAGATACATGTTGTTTAACATATTGGATACCAGAGCCAACGTCCAGAGCACGCATTCCAGGCTGCAAGTTCTGCTCCAGCAACTGAAGGCAGTAGGCGTGCATATGAGGAGCAGATATAGTGGCGTTGTGCCCTATCGGCATCGGACTGTCAGCATAAGGTTGCATTCCCTCGGGAACAAAGAAGGCTCTGTCGATGGCCTCCATTACTTGGGCCACTTTATTTGATGTTATTACTCCATAACGCCGCAGATTCTCCACCATTGCCCTGTTCCTATCACTGCCACTCCCAGACCAGAGTTGCTGTAATGTTCGGGAAAAAGATATAGATTGAACGCTAATTTAATTTATAAACAGTGAAAAAAGAGGGCGCTTACAAAAATTAAAAGGGGAAATAAGCAATATTTGATTCCCCCTTTTGTAGGTTCTTTCCACCCTTATAAGAGAACACTGAGAAGAAGAGAAATGTCAACTTCATGATAAGGAAGGGGGGGGGGGGACTAGAGAGGCTGAATTTAAAGGGGAAAAAATCTAAAGAGACAGAAGCATTAATTGATCTAACTACAACTTCTGCAGGGGACTTAAATTTGGAATGATGGATTTAGATCCCTCCGCTGGATTGGTGGGCTGCCGAGTTATTAGGAATGCATAGTTAATGTTGGTTATCATAAAACCGGGTTGAATAAGAAGGCCCAAACGTCAACTAGTTTACATAGCAACTGATGATAGAAAAGGGCCTCAAGTCTATGCTAAACACCGGAAAAGCCGTTGAAGAAATAACCAATCATGATTGGCTTCACAGAGGAAGACACAGATATATCACAGAGCAGAAGATAGTCATGAGTACCAGCGAAGAGTGCATAATTATACGAGACCAAGAGCGACGGGAAAAAAAGAAATGCCAAGAAAAGCCTTCTTGGAAGAACAAAGAATGAAATGGAAGAAGAAGGAAAAGGGGAGAACGGAATACCTGCATGGCAGAGAAGAGAGAGAACTTAGGGTTAGGGAAAAGGGGACAGAAGGAGGAGAGGGTGGTGATAACGGGGAAGAAAGGGTGAGGCTGAAAGAAAAGGTGGCGGTGCCGGAATCGGAGTTGAAGGGGTAAGACAGGGCGGGCATAGGCATAACAGTAGCGGCAACCGTACGCTGACACGGGGGCGGTTCCCATTTCTGCTTCTATCCTCGCTTCTTCACATGCTCCCTCCTCCACCTCATATACTCCTCACACGTGTCCTCTCTTCTTTCCTTCCCCCGCCAGGCACCGTCCGTACATTCCTCTGCGTACTCATTCCCACGTTCATCGTTGCTTCATCTCAATTGTTTCAATTTTATTTATTTTTATGTTTAATTTTTATCCACAATAAAAATTTATCTTCCAGGTTATTTATATTTATAAAATATGGCCCTTCATTAATTTGTATATGTGACTGGTAAAATTATACGTACTTAACGTACGAACTAATTAAAAAGTTAATATTAGTCATATATATGTAAGATTTATTTTATATGTTTGTTATTTTTTTAAATTTAATCCTATGAATATTTTCTTAATAATAATCAAGTAGGAGAAAGATATAAGAAATTAAAGAAAATATGATGTTTTAAAAAAATCATATCAACTAATTTAGCTAATATTATCAATATATTCAAATTAGTTAATTAAGTTTTATATTAAATATGGGGTAATGCTCTCCGGCAACACCGGGAGGATTTCTTTTAATGATGATGTTTCATAACATTATTTACTACTCCCTCCGTTCCTTATTATAAGAGACATTTGATGCTTATATCATGTTTTCATATATAAGAGACACTTAAAATTTGTCTCTATTTTTTGTATTGATTTCCTATTTTATCCCTATTTATTTTGTCTCCAGCTCATACTCTCTCTCCCTCTCACTTTTCTTTCTTTTAATAATTTAATTGTTCTCTCACATACTTTCTCTCCTTATTAATGGAGGCATTGTTGAAAAAAATATTATACTTTTTACATATTAATTGTCCTTAACTAATTTTAATTATTTTTTTTATCAACGTAATTTGGTTATTTGTTTTCTATAATAAGAAAGCGAGGGAGTATTATGCAGAGAACATAAAATATTAATAGTTATATGCCGTTCAAATATTCTTGTCTCTGTATATTTCAAATTTCAAATTAAATAAAAAAGTAATAACTTTTCCCAAGCTAACTTAAAGTGATCACTTCGTGGATGACTAAAACTACAGTGTCAGGCAAAAAAAAAAAAAAAAAGGTGGAAAGAGAACTACAGCAACATTATCTGAATTCAGTTAAAGAAGTTTGTGTATTATTTGTCTTCAAATTACTTGCTTTGGTAAACATGAAAGTAACTGGGGGCAAAAAGAAAAGGAAAAATAATTAAGGTTGCCATATAGGAAAGAAGGACTATTGGCCCGCACTATGATTTCACCCCTTTTCTTCCCGTTTCTTCTTTTCCCCCACTTCCCATAAGTGATAATAAAATTGTAAATCAAACAATGAACTTTTTCTTTATTTAGTTTTTTCTTTTCTTTATGTTTCTCTTCCTTTTCAGTATTATACGCCCAAGCTCCAGGTGTCCGCCGCATATTACTGTAGGGGCACGGATCACGTCACTTGATTAAAAACTGTTCACCTTTTGTCTCTATTTGCCAATAAAGTAGAACTCTAATCCCGTCGTGTCCGACTGGTCGCAAACAGGAATGCAAGGCGCCTTCCCTACCATGTCATGGGCTCGATACCTGTGAGTGCACCTGGGATTAGTCTGACCGGAAGGCTGGGATACCCTGAGTTAGCGATACCATCCTACTCAAAAAAAGTAGAACTCTAATCCATATTACGTGGACCCACAATCCCTGATCTTTTCAAATAATTAATGTCTATTTGCAGGAGAGATGGAGGGGATCCATAAATTTACTCGGACGGAAGCATATGTATTTATGCTTGCTTCACTGATGAAGCACGATAACAGATTCAAAAATAGCACCTATAAACATGCACTGTAACTGCATAATCTTATCCAGATCAAGAGGCCACTTTTGCTTTTGTTTTATACCCAGTTGCAAGCAAGGTACATGTTCAATAAGACTTTATTCGCCGTCCTCTCATTATATAAGTCTTGCTCCTTAGGAGGCTACCTCACACACGCATGTACACATAAAAACCGAACACTACTTCTTATATTCTGTGTTCTGATAACATCAAGTGTTGAGGACGATATGGCAAGCAACCATCCTCACCAGGTGGCAACCATTCCCCCCGGTAAGATGCAACAAAGAAGACAACGTAGGATGTTTTCGACCTCGGACGACACTGCCATGATGAAGCAAGTTCAGGCCACTCATGCCCCAGATGGTCGTGAAGTTGATGTCAAGCCTGTTCTCCGAATCATAGAGGAAATCTTGATTAATGTCATTGCTCGTACCGTTGACGGTGATGTTGATGTATTCTTTTCCATTTTATGTTTTTGTGTCCATTGTTATCGTTCATGTGTTATAATCAAATAATAACCTAAGCATCTAGCTGTGTGGTTTATTTTGTTCGTAGGGGAAAAGAGAACATGCTGATTCTATGGAGAAGGCTGCTATTTTTGCTGAGTTGGACATGCTTGATACCTTATCCTTTGTCATATACAAAATTTCCTGTGAGGTTGTTTTCTTATGCCAAAATCTACAAAACTTTAACCAAGGTTCTATTTATTTATCACTGTCGTTGAGGATGAATGGATTGTCTAAAAAGACTGACAATTCCCCCTCCCCTTTTTCTCTTTTTGCGTTTCCTGAGGGCAAATAATTATACTTATCTTGACGACTACGGTAATTTCTTTAGGTGTGTATATATATACACATCCTTACACAAGCATTAATAGTTCTATAACTCGCCGTTCAGTGTGATAATAACGTTAATTTTCTACCTCTAAACTAATACAGAAGGGTGAAAAGTTGTTATTGTGAAAACACATTATATGACTATATATGTATATTGGCAGTTATCTTACCGGTGCCAAGGAGGTGGAGATGCACATACGACAACCATGGGGATCCTGAACATGCTCTCTAGCTATTCATGGCATGCAAAAGTGGTGCTAATTTTATCAGCCTTCGCTGTTAACTTTGGAGAATTTTGGCTCGTTGCTCAGTTGGGTGCTACAAATACACTTGCTAAATCTGTGGCACTGCTCAAGCAACTACCTGATCTCGTAGAGAACTATGCCAATCTGAAACAGCAATTTGATACATTGATCAAGCTAGTGAAGGCGATTCTGGATGTGACCAGATGCATCATTGAGTTCAAAGAGCTACCCTCTGAGTACATTTCAGAGGACACCCCTCCAATATCCGTTGCCAGTGCTCATATTCCTGTTGCAGCCTATTGGACCATCCGAAGTATTGTGGCTTGTTCTTCGCAGATTGCAAGTCTTGTAGGATCGAGGAACGAGTAAGTTTGGGAGCTTTTATGGTCCATTCCCTTACCTTAATCATGAAATGACTAATAAGCTCCGTTTTTTCCCTTTTTTTATGGTTATAATGATTGTAGGTATGGCTCAACCTCCTCGGAGGAATGGGAACTGTCAAGCTTGGCGCATAAGATGAGCAGTATATATGAGCATCTTCGGAATCAACTGGCCATTTGCTACCAATATATAGGTGAGAACATCAGAATTAGCATTTTAGTGCAAGAATCTTTAATCTAAATTAACGTAATATAATTTATAAGAATATCTATGGAAGTGCAGATGACAAGAGGCACATCGAGGCCTTTCAAAATTTGGTTCGTCTTTTTGAGACAGCCCACGTAGACAACATGAAAATTATCAGGGCATTGATATACGCCAAGGATGACCCACCCCCTCTTATAGATGGACCTACCAAAACAAGGGTTGGCTCTAAATTCTTATACTTTTACTATTCTACATATGCATCTTAAACGCCTATTATTGTTCTAAAACATTTCATTGGTTGAATTTCAGGTTAGTCTCGAGGTGCTGAGAAGGAAGCATGTGTTGCTGCTGATATCAGATCTTGATCTCTCACAAGAAGAGATCATAATACTTGATAACTTGTATAAAGATGCAAGAGCAAGGGTTGAGACACAGTACGAAATGGTGTGGATTCCAGTAGTGGACAGAGCGACCTGGAATGATTTGGCTCGACAGAAGTTTGAACATTTGCAAGCATTAATGCCATGGTACAGTGTGAGGGACCCCCTGATTATTGAATCATATGTGATAAGGTATATCAGAGAGGTATGGAATTTCATAAAGAGGGCTATCTTAGTGGCCCTTGATCCGAACGGCAGGCTATGCTCTCCCAATGCCCTCCACATGTACTGGATTTGGGGCAACCTGGCCTTTCCCTTCACTCGTGAGAAAGAAGAATCCTTGTGGAAGTCAGAAGTCTGGAGCCTTGAGCTGCTTGTTGATGGCATTGATCCTACAGTTCTAGAATGGGTAAGTCTCCATACACCTTCACCTGATGGCTTGAATTCGAAGAACAACCTTTTTACTGACGTATAGATATTAATGTGATTGAATTGTGTACCAGATCGCAGAGAGCAAATACATATGCCTGTATGGAGGTGAAGATCTTGAATGGATTCAAACATTCACAAGCACTACAATGAGTGTGGCGAGAGCTAACAACCTGTCATTGGAGATGGTTTATGTAGGAAAGAACAACGCCAAAGAGAGGATGTTGAGAATGATCAACACGTTTGCCACCAGAAAGTTCAGCTACTTCTGGCCGAACGTCACGTCCATATGGTTCTTCTGGACGAGATTGGAGAGCATGTTATACTCAAAACTACAGCACGGGAAAAAAGTGGAGGACGACCAGATTATGAGTGAAGTGATGTCGGTGCTGAGCTTCGACGGCAGCGATCAGGGGTGGACCATATTCTGCAGAGGAGCACATGAAATGGCGAAAGCTAAGGGAGAGACGGCACTAAAATGCCTGAAAGAGTTCGAGAATTGGAAGGAGAGTGCAACAAGAGATGGATTCATTCCGGCCATGAATGAATATCTGAAGCAGCTTCAGTCGCCACATCACTGTAATCGCCTCATACTTCCAGGCACCGCTGGGGGAATTCCAGAGCAGGTGGTGTGTGCTGAGTGTGGGCGTCCAATGGAGAGGTACTTCATGTATCGCTGTTGTGTGGAGTGAGAGGCAGAGAACATTATATAGAGGCGTTATGTATATGTGTGTGTCTATGTTGCTTGGCGAAATAATGTGTTTGGTTTGAGAGCTAGTGGGAGCTCTATTCTGGGCTTGAATCGTTGTGGTTGGTGTAGTTAGCTAGGAATGAATGATGAAGATGTGAAGTTAAAGAAGGATGATGTTTGCGTGTTTTGTTTTAAGGGCTCTAAGCGTTTGGTACTGAAATAAAATACCTGAAGTGTGCATTTTCACTATTTCCTCATTCTCTCTAAGCGCCTTCTTCTCGTCATCTATTTTAAATTTTGTTTAGAAATATTAAATCCACCCTTAATATATGTTCATTGTAGTTTCTTTCACACAAACTTTAAACCTGAGAGGATCCATTCTTGTTGAAGCCAAGTGGACAGTGTTCTTGCATCAGAAGGGGAATAAAACAGTATGACATCATCTTTTTTTTATTTTTGTTAAATCTTTTTCTTGTTAAACAGCTGAAATGGTGGTCCCGTACTTAATATAAGATTTCGTTTGATTTTTATTTTGATTCTAAATATAAGATTTCTATCCACTTGTCTCTCATATTTATGCATTTTTTTCTAAGATAGTTTTTCTAATAATAGTAGTTCTACTTAATATATTTGATTAGCAAGAATATTTTAAGAAATGTAACACCTATTTATTACAAATAACTAACTTAATTTTTTTAATCTATTTAAATTAGTCAACTAACTCTTATATTTAGAACCAAAGATAGTGTGTATATATATGTATATATAAGCAATAAATAGTAGAAGGCATGCTCCTTATAACCTGCCTTTGGATGGAAGGGCTAATTTCTTATAACACAATAAATTAATATTCAAATCTCTACTAAGAAAGTGTTCAAATTTAGTATTCCAGATGGGATTATGCTTCTCTAGTACTGGGAAAACGGCCCGGCCCTGCAGGGCTGCTTTTGTTGACTGATATGTGACCCAGTTCAGGGAAGAAATGAACTTTCCAAGTAATTATCTGTGTTTTGCATTTGCATCTTTTTTTCCTTTTAAAAAATAAATGAATATGGATGCCTTTTTTCCTTCTTTTTCTTTATTATTTAAAGTGGAAATACCACTGAGTGAAAAGCAAAACTATAAAGTGATCAACTATATAGCACTACGTATACTACTTGTAATGTAATAATCAATATTCTACCTCCACTCCTCAATATGAAACTAGTTAACTAATTTGAGACGATTGAAGAAATAAATTAAGTTAGTTATTTGTAATAAATAGACGTTATCTTTCTTAAAATATCATTGCTAATCAAATGTATTGACTAGAACTATCATTAGTAGAAAGATTATCTTAAAAAAATAATAAATATAATAGATAAAGTGGATTGGGGTCTCATATTTAAAACCAAAATAAAAATCAAATAAAATATTATATTATGTACTGGAAGTAGCATTATGGTTGATAGAGCAAGATGAATTAATCATGAATATCTTCGTCGTGTGATACGTACGGCAAAAAATGATTTCATATTTAATATTTTAATCGTCACGACAAAATTGTAAGAATTGTGAGTAGCAGCAAATGTTCATGAGTGAGAAACCTAGGCCCGCACTTCAGATTTCTGCGACCCATTTGGGTAAATTTTAGTTTGGTCTATTTTAGTAAATTGTTTTAGACTCGACACTAATACTATTAAAATTAGTTTGGTCTGGTTTAATTCGTGCAAAGACCAGTTAGATAACAACAAAGACTTGTTGACTTGAAGAGTTGAGTGAGGAAAGGAGCGTTGTGTTGACCCAACTAATTTCATTCTCAAACCAATCAAATTCATTGATCATTCCACCTCCATCAATTTTTTTGAACGCCACTTCTACGCCGGCCGTTCCATTTACGCCCTGCCGATGTGCTCAAAGAAAATAAATCAACTTGACTGTCTTACCCCCACGCCTCCCTTAAAAACCAATTTTTCCTAATGACAACGATATGGGGTCGTTAGCACATTCATATTGTCTTTTAATATATACTATCTTGTGAATTGAATTTAACTTTTTGGTGACTTGATTTTACACGTGAGACTTTAATTCTATTATTTATTATTTTGCTCTAAATTAATTTATATAAGTTAATATATAATATAGTGTTATATATGTTAAAAAAATTTTAAAGAGACCATATCATATCTATTATAATTAATTGATTTATTTAAATCTTTTAATTTATTCAAATTAGTTAAATTAGCTATTATATTACCAATCAAAGAGAATATTATTTACAACTATTAATTAGAGAGCTCCATATGTCTTTTTTTTTTTTTTAAAGTTCTTTGAGAATCTCCTTTTGGACATTTTTGTTTGGTATGCGTTACAAAAGAGCTTAACTTGGCTATGCATTGTTGTATTGGATTTAGCCATCCTTTGCTTAAAAAAATTTATAATTATCAAGAGGATTATTGATGATGACTCCTACTTCATAACCTTATGTTAAACACGTTTTCTCCTAGTAATTTTATCAAAAGGAAAAACAACCAACTTTAACCCTATTTTGGTGTAAAGAGAATGGAAGGAAAGGGAGAAGAGAAATTTTTTTTAATAAAGCTGGTTTAAAAAGTAAAAAAAGAATGACCATTTGTCTCATGCCAAACAGACCTTAAAGTGTCATAGATAGTGGCTTTACACAATGGCGTATTTTTGTGTTTTGCTCTAATTAGGGGTGAAAATAGGCCTGGCGATCTATTTCAAAACAGAAAAAAACTCAGACCTTTTTTATGGCCTATTTAACCTAATGGGCCAAGACTAGACTTTTTGAAAAGCTTATTAGGCCTATCAAGTCTAGTCTGGCCTGTTTTTTAATTTTATTTTTATTTTTTATTTTATACTTATATCTAGTTTTATTTTAAATTTTAATATATAATTATAACTTGTTTTTAATAATATTAACTGTAATTAAGATTTAAAATACTACTTATGACATTAAAATTTAAATATAAGATAATGATAAAAAATAATTATTATGTAGTATGTATATTTTATATTTTTTTATTAGCATATGTGTTTTGAAAATATTAAAATTAAATTTTTTTTAACAGGTTTAGGCTAGGTCAAGCCTTTATACAAGCCAGACTTAGGCAAGAACAAAAAGACTATTACAGGCCAGTGTGTTACTAAACAGGTCTGGTCTATTAAGGACGAAACCTGACTTGACCTTTTTCTACCTCTAACTCTAGTTTACATTTTATTGGGTAACTAAACAGGTCTGACCTATTAAGGACGAAGCCTGACTTGACCTGTTTCTAACCCTAACTCTAGTTTACATTTTATTGGGCACACAAATATCTAATCAAAATTACACATTATTCCCTTGGTCACCCTTAATTCTCTATATATGAACCACTACCACTGTCTATTCTTTAAAACAAGCTAGCTCTTATTTTACTTCGTTAATACTGCTGTAAAGTATTAGTCAATTTTTTAAAAAATATTGTAGCTATTATTATTTATTACCGCAAAATTTATCATAAGAAATGCACCATGCATCCTCAACTCAGAAACACAATGATTGAAAAAGTTATCGCTTCATTTTCTGGAATATTTTAAATGAAGTTGAAAAGTTAAAACAATAATAGATTATTGTTTTTTATTCAATTTTTTTAACCAAAAAAGTACAACACACGCTTTAAGTTGAAGGTAATAAAATCAAAACCTTTCCCAAAAAAAAAAATCAATGTAACCTACACACAACTCACGAACCAGAAAGTAAATTAAACTATACTACGACACCAACCACTAAAAACACAAAAAACAGCAAAACATTATCTATTAAGGAAAGCCTGTCCATTAGCCAATGCCTTTCTCGCTGAAATAATGGGGTGTGTGATCTTAAGAACCCTTTTTAATTTGTTAAAATGCCAACATAGAAAATGTGGGTACCATCACTCATTAATTATGGAACATTTTCTTACAAAACAAACATCAAATGCAAGATAATCTGTAGCTCTAATTTCCCCATGATATATGCTAGTATATTCATATAGTTGGCTTGTTTGGATTAATATTAATATAAATGTGATTTTAATAAATCAAAATTAAGATAATGTTATGAATATAATAATATCTTCGTGGATGTCCATATATCTCCTATAATCTCTAATATCTCATATTATCTCTCTATCCCACAATTATCTCATATTATTATGTAATCTGTAGATTCTATCAAATGTGTAAAGCTGTATCTATAAGTAAAGGCCATGTATAATGTATTGAACATATCTGAATGGAATGAGAAATACTCTCTCTTGTTGATCCTCTCTTCCTCTGTATGATTCTTCTCTTTATTTCTTCTTTATTTATGACAGATAAAAGTTAATTAGGGTAATATGTCATTTATATTTGGATAAACTTTTCTGAAAAAAAATTAATTTTTAAAAAAGTTTGAATAAATAATATATTAAAAATTTAATTTCAGAAAATTCAAATTTAAAAAACTAGAAGTCAGAAGTCAGAAGTTAAAAAAAATTACTTAACTTTAGTTTCACTTTTAAGGTCGCCGTAGGAAAGAAGGACTATTGGCCGCCGGGACTGAGATTTTGCTCCCTGTTCTTTATTTAGTTTTTTTTTCTCCATGTTTCTCTTCCTTTTCAGTATTATATCCCCAAGCTCCAGGTGTCCGCTGCATATTATTGAAGGGGCATGCACCACGCAACCTGAATAAAAACTGTTCACCTTTTGTCTCTATTTAAATAGGAGGAGTTGCCATGGAACTTGGAGGATGTAAACTTTGCTACACAAGAAAAATGAGTGCAGGGAATGGTATTGATATCATCGTTGATAGAATATGAAAAAAGAATGTGGTGGAGGTTAAAAGGTTTGAGAACAGAATAATATCTTTAAAAATAATTGTTGGTAAGGATACTATCAATATTATTAGTACCTATGCACCTCAGGTTGTGACAGAGGCACATCTTAAAGATAAGTTTTTGAAAGATATGGAGGGGTTGGTTCAAAACATACCACTTGAAGAAAAAAAATTTGATCGGTGAGGATCTTAATGGACATGTTGGTAAGGAAGCAGGACAATTTGGTGGGGCTCATGGTGGTTTTGATTTTGGGGAGCTTAACAATAGAAGACAATATATTCTTGACTTTTCTCTTACATATAATCTCAAAATTGTCGACACTTGTTTTAAGAAGTGAGAGGAGCATTTAATCACATACAAGAGTAGTGCCTTGATTTCTTTTTGGTTAAGAATCCGGATAGAAGACTGTGTACTAATTGCAAATTGATTACTGGGGATGGGATGACTGCCCAACATAGAATACTTATCCTTAATGAACATTTCAAGAGTATTAGACAAAAGCATCATCAAGTGGTAAAACCTAGGGTTAAGTGGTGGCAGTTAAAGAGTGAGAAGCGGGAGTTATTCAAAAGGACTCTTTTGGAGGAAGGGATCTGGGAGTTGTAGGGAAATGCAAACATAATGTGGGAAGATATAGTTATAAGGGTTCGTTTGGTAGCTAAAGCAATTTTGACAGAATCTAAAGGTCGTGGTCAGAGAGATAAGGAGACTTGTTGGTGGGATAAGAGTGTGCAAGAGAAAGTCAAACAAAAAAGAGATTGTTTTAAGGCCATATATGTGTGCAATAGTACAGAAAACTAGAAAAGTGTCATTTGACTCTAAAAAAAAAAAGATGAAGAGAACAATGAGCGAAGCACGTACTAAAGCTTATGAGAAGTTTTATAAGGAGTTAGGAACAAAGGTAGGGAAAAGAAATATTTACAAGATTGCGAAGCAAAAGGGGGAAAAAAGAGAGATCTGAACCAAATGAAATGTATAAAGGATGAAGATGTAAAATTCTAGTTACTAATAGTGATATTAAAGACAAATAAGAGGCTTATTTTTACAAGTTGTTTAATGAGGGAAGTGAATGTGCGACTTAGAATTTACAAGACTTGCTAATTAGCGAAGATGATACGAATTTGGCCTTTTACTACAAGATCCACATCGGAGAGGTTAAGGCAGCTCTCAAGAAAATAGACAATAGTAAAGCCGTTGAGCCTGATAATATTCCTATTGAATTTGGAAATGTTTAGGCGATAAGGATAAATTGTAGCTAACAAAGCTTTTAATGAAATTTTATGCTCCAAGAATATGCCGGATGGTTAGTGAAAAAGCGTTTTAGTTCCTATTTACAAGAATAAAAGAGACATTTGAAAACTATGCAAGCTATAAAGGGATAAAACTTATGAGCCATATGATGAAGTTGTGGGAAAAAGTGATTGAACATAAGTTGAGGTTGGAGGCTTCTATTTCAGAGAACCAATTTGGATTTATACCAAGAAGATCTACAACTGAAGCAATCTATATTTACAAAAAGGGTTAATGAAAAGATATAGGAGTAAAAGAAGGGATTTATATATGATTTTTATTGACTTAGAAAAAACTTATGATTGTGTGCTAGGAGAAGTACTTCGAAAGGCTTCAGAAAAGAAAGGTGTACGGATTGCTTATATCAAAGCCATACAAGATATGTATGAGAGGATAACTACTAGTGTAAGAATGCCTAGAGGTAAAACAAAAGACTTCCCTATTAAGATTGGCCTACGTTAGGGATCTTCTTTGAGTCCTTACTTGTTTAAAATTGTTCTAGACGTACTAACCAAACTTATTCAAGAAAGAATCCCTAAGTCTATGCTCTTCACAAATGGCATAGTCTTCATGGCAGAATCAAAAGAAGATATTAAATCTATATTAGAGTTATGGAGAAAGACTTTGGAGTTGAAAGGTTTTTGCTTGAGTAGGAATAAAACAGAATATATGCATTGTAATTTTGAGACGAGGCAAGGCAGTGGTGATTTGGAGGTAAAGATGAGGGATTAAATCATTCCTCAAGTATCAAAGTTTAAATACTTAGGATCTATTGTACATGAGAATGGTGAAATTGATGGAAAACGTTTCTCACAGAATACAAGCTAGCTAGTTAAAGTGGACGAAAGCTACAGGAGTTATTTGCAATAAGAAGGTACCTGAGAAGTTTAAAGGAAAATTTTATCAGGTTACTATAAGACTAGCTATGTTGTACGGTGGTGAATGTTAGGCAATAAAGGAAATGAAGATGTTGAGATGAATGTGTGGTCATACAAGAAAAAATAATATTCAAAATGAAAATATTAAAGTAAGAGTTGGTGTGGCACCTATCAAGAGAAAATGGTTAAACACCACTTAAGACTGTTTGGACATATGCAAAGAAGGCCATTGGAGGCCCTGGTGAGGAGGGTAAATCAGATAGTATGAAGTTCCATAAAAAGGGGCAGAGGAAGACTAAGAAGAATGCTCAATAAGGTTATTGAACGAAACCCGTTAGTCAACAACATATCTAAGGACTGGGTTGTTGACAACGTACAAAGGCATCGTGTGATTTATATAACTGACTCCACTTGTAAGATAAGGCTTATTGTTATTGTTGTTGTTTTGTCTCTATTCCTATAAAGTAGAACTCTAATCCATATTATGTGGACCCATAATCCCAGATCTTTTCAAATAATTAATGTCTACCGTAGAAGAGATAGAGAGGATCCATAAATTTATTAGGACGGAAGCATATGTATTTATGCTTGATTCACTGATGACGCACTATAACAGACACAAAAATACCACCTATAAACATGCACTGTAACTGCATAATCTTGTCCAAATCAAGAGGCCACTTTTGCTTTTGTTTTATACCCAGTTGCAAGCAAAGTACATGGTCAATAAGACTTTATTCCACGTCCTCTCATTATACAAGTCTTGCTCCTTAGGAGGCTACCTCACACACACACGTACAATAAAAACCAACACTACTTCTTATATTCTGTGTTCTGATAACATCAAGTGTTGAGGACGATATGGCAAGCAACCACCCTCGCCAACTGGCAGCGATTCCCCCCAGTAAGATGAAGCAGAGAAGACAACGTAGGATGTTTTCAACCTCGGACAACACTGCCATGATGAAGCAAGTTCAAGCCACTCATGCCTCTGATGGTCGTGAAGTTGATGTCAAGCCTGTTCTCCAAATCATAGAGGAAATCTTGATTAATGTCATTGGCAGTGCCGTTGATGGTGATGTTGATGTATTATTTACCATTTTGTGTTTTTATGTCCATTTTATCATTTCTGTGTTATAATCAAATAGTAAACTAAGCATCTAGCTGTGTGGTGTATTTTGTTCATAGGGGAAAAGAGAACATGCTGATCCTATGGAGAAGGCTGCTATTTTTGCTGAGTTGGACATGCTTGATACCTTGTCCTTTATCATATACAAAATTTCCTGCGAGGTTGTTTTCTTATGCCAAAATATGCAAAACTTTAACCAAAGTTATGTTTATTTATTACTATCGTTAAGGTTGAATGGATTTTCTAAAAAAAGAACTGACAATTTTCCCTCCCCTATTTTTTTTCTTGCTTTTCCGAGGGCAAATAATATATACTTATCTTGACGACTACGGTAATTTCTTTAAGTGTATACCCTTACTATGAAAATACTTCTACAAGCATTAATAGTTCTGTAACTCGCCATTCAGTGTGATAATAACGTTAATTTTCTGCCTCTAAACGAACATAGGAGAGTGAAAAGTTACTGTGAAAACGGATTGCATGACTATAAATGTATATTGGCAGTTATGTTACCGGTGCCAAAGAGGTGGAGATGTACATATGACAACCATGGGGATCCTAAACATGTTGTCTAGCTCTTCATGGCATGCAAAAGTAGTGCTAACTTTATTAGCCTTCGCTGTTAACTTTGGAGAATTTTGGCTCGTTGCTCAATTGGGTGCTACAAATACACTTACTAAATCTGTGGCACTGCTCAAGCAATCCTTGATCTCGTAGGGAACTATGCCTATTTGAAGCAGCAATTTGATACACTGATCAAGCTAGTGAAGGCGATTCTGGATGTGACTAGATGTATCATTGAGTTCAAAGATCTACCCTCTGAGTACATTTCAGAGGACACTCCTCCAACATCCGATGCCAGTGCTCATATTCCTGTTACCACCTATTGGACCATCCGAAGTATCGTGGCTTGTTCTTCGCAGATTGCAAGTCTCGTAGGATTGAGGAACGAGTAAGTTTGGAAGCTCTTACACTCCATTCCCTTACTTTAATCAAGAAGTGACTAATAAGCTCTTTTTTTTAATGGTTATAATGATTATAGGTAGGGATCAACCCCCACGGAGGAATGGGAACTGTCAAGCTTGGCACATAAGATGAGTAGTATATATGAGCATCTTCAGAATCAACTGGCCATCTGCTACTAATACATAGGTGAGAATATCAGAATTAGCATTTTAGTGCAAGAATCTTTAATCTGAATAACATAATATGGTTTATAAGAATATCTATGGAAGTGCAGATGAGAAGAGGCACATCGAGGCCTTTCGCAATTTGGTTCGTCTTTTTGAGACAGCCCACGTAGACAGCATGAAAATTTTCAGGGCATTGATATACGCCAAGGAAGATCCACCCCTCTCGTAGATGGTTCTACCAAAACAAGGGTTGGCTCTAAATTCCTGTACTTTTACTGTTCTACATATGCATCTTAAACCCCTATCATTATTCTAAAACATTTCATTGGTTAAATTTTAGGTTAGTCTCGAGGTGCTGAGAAGGAAGCATGTGTTGCTGCTGATATCAGATCTTGATCTCTCACAAGAAGAGATCATAATAATTGATAACTTGTACAAAGATGCAAGAGCAAGGATTGTGATGTACTACGAAATGGTGTGGATTCCGGTCTTGGACAAAGCGACCTGGAATGATTTGGCTCGACAGAAGTTTAAAACATTACAAGCATTAATGCCATGGTACAGGGTGAGGGACCCGCTGATTATTGAATCATATGTGATAAAGTATATCAGAGAGGCGTGGAATTTCATAAAGAGAGCTATCTTAGTGGCCCTTGATCTGAAAGGCAGGCTATGCTCTCCCAGTGCCCTCCACATGTACTGGATTTGGGGAACGTGGCCTTTCCTTTACCCGTGAGAAAGAAGAATCCTTGTGGAAGTCAGAAATCTGGAGCCTTGAGCTGCTTGTTGATGGCATTGATCCTACAGTGGGTAAGTCTTCATACACCTTCACCTGATGGCTTGAATTCGAAGAACAACCTTCTTACTGACGTATAGATATTATTGTGATTGAATTGTGTACCAAATGAAAGAAAGGAAATACATATGCCTGTATGGAGGTGAAGATCTTGATTGGATTCAAACATTCACAAGCACTGCAATGAGTGTGGCGAGAGCTAACAACCTGTCATTGGAGATGGTTTATGTGGGGAAGAACAACACCAAAGAGAGGATGCTAAGAATGATCAACACGTTTGCCACCAGAAAGTTCAGCTACTTCTGGCCGAACGTCACATCCATATGGTTCTTCTGGACGAGACTAGAGAGCATGTTATACCCAAAACAACAGCACAGGAAAACAGGGAGCACGACCAGATTTTAAGTGAAGTGATGTCGGTGCTGAGCTTCGACCGCAGTGATCAGGGGTGGACCATATTCTGCAGAGAAGCACATGAAATGGCGAGAGCCAAGGGAGACGCGGTGCTAGCATGCCTGATAGAGATCAAGAATTGGAAGGAAAGTGCAATAAGAGAAGGATTCATTCCAGCCATGAATGAATATCTAAAGCAGCTTCACCAGCCAATGCACTGTTATCGCCTCATACTTCCGGGCAGCACTAAGGAAATTCCAGAGAATGTGGTGTGTGCTGAATGTGGGCGTCCAATGGAGAGGTACTTCGTGTATTGCTGTTGTGTGGAGTAAGAGGCAAGAACATTATATAAAGGCGTTATATATA